>NC_070640.1:3706731-3854148 GCF_947347685.1 Pleuronectes platessa | reverse complement strand
ACATCCGACGTGCAGCTGGAAATATCTCGGGAAGAAGGAAACTGCAGGAATTGCACAAATCCTGCCGAGCGTGCGACTTCAGACGTGGAATCACAAAGAGACGGTTTTGTTGTCGGGAGCCTTGAAAAGCGACAAAGCGTTTGTGTTGCAGACGTTCGATAATCAAGACGTGGCCCAGACTGAAGCGGACGAGAAACACAAACCAACACAATGGAGACTTTAGCCTTAATTGACCAGGATGCCAAGAAAACAGATGACACGCTGGTTTCCACACATCTGCAGCTACTGGTTTTCTAATCCTCCTGCTGGAACAGACAAACCCTGTGCTGGGTTTTATGCCTCCTCGTTGTACCTGGTCGTCTTTCAGCCTCTGTACTTAAGTGTTTATACATGTTCCAAGTGCCCACATCTGAAAACAGTGTTTAGAATCTGTAGCTTAGCCTCCACCTCGCTGCTACTCACTTCCTCCACCATCTCCTTTCTTTCACTGTCTTTGCATTTTCCCCCGTGATAAATCACACGGAGGAGGAGCAGAGTGGTGCGTGTTCTCCTCGTCCTCCCGTGTGGAGTTTGCATGTTTTCCCAGTGCGTGAGTGGGTTTTCTCCAGGTACTCAGTCTGAGGGTTAATTGGAGCTGGTCTGTAGGTGTGAGTGTGAATGGTTGTGTGTACGTTGCCCCTGTGGTTGTCTGTGGTGACCAGTCCCTGAACACAGACACATGCTGGGATAGAGATAAAGGATGGATGTGTGTTTACAGAAGTTAACTGAGGAACCGAGTGTCGAGTTTTCAGCTGCGTTACACAATTGGAGTCAATCACAGACGAGTTATCAAGTGTGTAGATGTTTTGAGGATGTAACAGGTGTTGTTGTGAATTTATACAGATATTTATAAACAGATCAAATGTGAAACTACTAAAAGCCATATAATGCCACTACATGGTGTTAACATCGGTATAAAAAAAGTCAATATAGTTTTTATATCTTATTTTGGTGTAGTTTATATTGAAGTGTTGCTTGTGTTTATTTCTCATTGCCAACCATAAACATTATAAATTGACTAATATACATCAAGTGAGACTTGTTATTTGTATAGTTTAAAAATTAAATAACTAAAATTAAAAAGAAAACACAATTATAAACAACTTGAATAGGAAAACATTATTTTGAACATGAAATATGTACAAACATGCACACCTTGTCTTTATAGCTGCTGCTAAATGGCTCCTATAGGCCAACAGATCGTTCCCAGCTCCAAAGATAAAACAAAATCTGAATAAGAGGGAATAAACTGGATTATGTTGCTCATAAGAATCTTCCAGGAAACATTGAGGCTGCAGTGGAACCACACCACCCCCCCCCCCCCCCCCCCCCCCCCCCCCCACAGGCCGATGCTTGTTTCCTCCTCGTCCCGTTCATACCTTCTCTGCATCATGAGGGAAACAAAGCGGCGCCCCCCTCATCTGCACCAGTTCGCAAAGACAAACCCAGTCACTTCCAGTCTGGCTCCAGTATATTGTTTTGTCCTCTCTGGGTTGAACAGACTGGTTATCAGGGTGAAGCGTTCGCTCTAAAGTCTCGATCATCTCACCACAGCTGGAGCTCGACTGCAGAAGCTGAATTTCCCTCTGAATCTCAAATACTTTTCCCATCACGGGAAACATTCACGGATGACATAACATGAAAAAGTAAAAGAAAGTGAACTAGATGGGGTGCAGTGGGTCGGGGGGGGGGGGATTGAACTGAATATCACACCTTCATTTCAAACAGTGTAAATACACCAGAGGGAGGATTTCTCTCTTTTTTTTAAAGACCCTGTGAGGTATGAAGCGTTTCTACTGCTGCAACAAGCAATGTTTCAACTCGGCCTCTGGAGACAGCATTTGGACCAAAGTGCCTTTAGTTGCTGCTGCAGGGTCTGAGCCAAAAATTGGAGTTGAAGTAGCTGCAGGCGGAGGTTTTTGAATCTCGCTGTTTAAAGCCAATCGGATTTATTATGTGCTCTGTGCCTATAGCAGGATAGATTTAGCCGATCCCCAGACGACTCTCTCTCCGCTCCGTATACCCACAGCCGTCATGCAGAATATCTTATCACACCGACTTGAACGTGGGTGGGCTGGTCTGTCGCCTCTCTTTGCGTACATGCTGTCTCTTTGTGTCTCTCTGTGTGTGTCTGTGTGTGTGTTAACGTGAGAAATGCGGCTTGCGGTTAAACGGGCAGTGGAATAATCACTCTGGCACCTGCTCGCGCTCCCATGCGTTGTTAAATGTCCTGCTCCTCACAAAGTCAAATACAAGACGGGCCTAATGGCTCCCCCACGCTCTTCTTTATAAATGATGGTGTTAAACCCAACTCTCTTAACACTGAAGCACTTTGTAGATCACACATAAAACATATTCCTGTGGTTTGTCGCCTCCCGTTAAACGTGTCAAGTTCAACTCGTCAGTGTCTCAAGAATCACACAAAAACACATCCCTGTTGACTTATCAGCTTATTTGTTAAAAGCAGCTTTTATGTTCAATGTTTTCCATTATTTTCAGGTAAAGAGCCTCTTTATCATTGTGTTTTACCCCCCCCATCCCCCCTCTCCCCCCCTCCCCCCCAAGTGAAATAACATTTCAACGTAGGTGTTGTCATCTGCACTAAGAAGCAGATGCAATTAGTTTCTCTGACGCACAATTGCTGCAGCAAAGAGGTTGTGATTTCACCCCTGTGTGTGTGTTTGTCTTTCTATAGGAAGGTTTGCAGGATCAGTGGAGAGATGCATGGGCCAAATATTAATCTATAACATTTTGACGCAGGTCTGAATGATTTATAAGGAAACTGTTTGGCCTTGTTGGAGGTGTTCACTGAGTACTGAGTAGTTTATTGATGTAATTGACAATTTTAACCCTGATGCTCCTTAATATAGTAAAATCTTACCGTATTATCTTAATGTTTAAGCTTTTTTTTTTTTAAAGTAACAAGTGTTTTGTTATGTTGCAAGAGGAGCTTTGTGAAATTCAGGAACCATTGAGCCTCTGCGGTGGTTTGCGCTTTGAGGAAAGTACAAACACGTGCAGACTTTGTCATTTATATAAATAAAGATAGTATATGAGATACTGCAGCATCCTCCCTGTGTACATACATTGATATATATATATATATAATACATATAGAAGCACTCTCTGTATATAGAGCTGTACGTGTGTTGGTGACAGCGCCACTCTCCACTTCACCATTACGACGCTGGAGAGACAAGATGACATGAGATTGTCTCCATAGCAGAACATGATTAATTGATATTGCATCAGAGCACAGCGAGTAGCTCCTCACGTGTGTGAACAGCGGTTGGAGGAGGAAGAGGAGGAGGAGGGGGGGTATGGCGGCGTGGGGGTTGGAGGGCGACATGAGATTGGAGAAGCTCCCGGGCGGCGCAGGGACATCGGTCAGTGATTGTCGTCCCTGCAGCAGGTGAGCAGAGAGGCAGGCGGATGAAACATCAAGTTGAAGAGGTGATGCATTAAAGTAGAACCCCCCCCCCCCCCCCCCCCCCCCCCTTGGGATTGATCGCTGATTGGTGGAGGAAGATATTCCTTATATCAGAAATCAAATCATATCTTCATAGAAAAACTTATTAGTTTAAACAGAGAGCTGTGGCTGATAATAACATACACAGTCACCTACAACCAGAGGTCATGGAAAGTTAATTTGTCATCAAGACTTTATATTTCAGACCAGAACTTAATCAAAGGCTGATTTAAAAACATTAAAATGTTCGTGTTTTAAACCAACTCTTCAAAATAAAGCGTTTTTTATCCAAAAGAGGTAATTTGAGGATAAAAAACAGGTCATTCACAGAAGAATGAGGAGAAAAGGTTTTGTTTGAAGACTGTGAGGCCGAAGCTGTTGTGTGTCCTTGATGAAGCAGATTCAATTCTCTGCACAAATCACATAATATGACATTGAATTTGTTTTGTTAATGTTCAAACTCACACACATTGAATGTTCGCTCAAATCAAATTTCAAGACTAGTTGTGATTGAAATCTGTTTAATACAAATCTCTAAATGGAGCATTGCAGCAAAAAACTGACATCTTCATGCTTTTACTTGCTGAACAAGAAGCTGATTTTTTGTGGTGACGTTTTAATATGCAAAATAAATACAGCTTTAAATAGTTAATTGTGCTCTGTTGTCCTGGTAACAGTGATTATGGTTATTGGATGGAACACAGATTCCGGTCGTCAGCACGAAACGGGGACGTGCTTCGTACCTGTTCACCGGCCTGACCCTTAACACCTTTAATTACCCAGCTAGTTAATGAACGGGTTGCACTGCTTCCTGCCGTGCTAATGAACATTACACATTAAACTGTGAGCTGCAGAATCATTCAATGTGGACGTGATTCCCACTGGAAGCTCGGTCCTGATGTTACACGACCCGTGAAATCCTATCGCACGGCTCCGTGATGGTTTGCTTGTGTTTTACAGTTTTTTAAAGTTTCCTTCTTTGCACCATAATAAATGAAAGATTAACAATAACAGCAGAAACTCTCATTTTCCCTCTCAGTGCATCCAGTCGGTGGATGTCAGTCGCCCACTCACCAAACATCACAGTTACAAACTCACAGCTTTTGAATCTTCGATAAAAAGCAAAGTGATCAAATCTTATTTTCTTATAAGCGTCCTCACAAACATCAGTTGAGATATTTACCAACAGTCGAGTTCGCAGGAGAACAGCGTCGGCTCAGCGCTCGTCTGAAGTTTCACTCGGTGACAGAAGATGGCTGCCTGACATCTCCCCCCCCCCCCACACACACACACACACACACACACGCCTGATATCTCATTCCCGAACCGGCTGCAGCACTTTTTAATAGCGGAGCTGCAGAGGAATGAGCTTTATTAGGATTCAGCTCGCTTCCCGAGGAATAGATAAGAGTGGTGGGGGAACGTGGTCTGAGTTTAATAAATAAACAGATCATGCACCAAATAATTAACCTCTCCGGGTCTTTGACATGCTCGGGAAATGCTGCAGGGTTAAGGGGGGGAGGGGGGGGGGGCTGTGTGTGTGTGTGTGCAGGAAATGGAGAACTCACGCACCGAGCCGCTCTCTTTTCCCCTCGGAAGCTGCTCTATACGGAGCTCCAAGGTTAACCTGACTCTTCAGAAGCTTCTTTAGACGGGTTAGGTTTTATCGTCAGTGTTTTCAATTCTAACAATGAGGTCCAGGAGGTCATTATTGTATGATTCCCACGTCACAATTTGAAATCCTGCTTTTCTAGTTTTTAGAAAGTCGTGATGCAGCGATGTATCTCATCCCTGTGTTACACACTTTCTAAAATAACACTAATTAGCACAGGGAGGGGAGGTTCTGTGTGCTATCTGTTTTCTCATGGAGAACTAACACAATAATGAAAATCAGCAGAGTTCTAAGCCTCTTATATCTCCCTTCACTTCCCGTCCTCCTTCAGCCTTTCAAATTGCCTTCATTTGACAAAGTAATCAACATGGTTTTAATTAAGTTGTCTGACTTTTTCTTCCTCTCCCCCATTACCACTCTGACACCACACACACACACACACACACACACACACACACACACTGCTTCACTGCTGCTTAAACACTCATTGTCATTGCAGCGCTGGGCTTAAACAAACAAGTTGCTTTTAGCCTAATTGAAACTTTGCAAATAGTCTCAGTACAAACACATCAGGTTTCACTGGGTTTAAACAAAAACAATCAATGGACAATATATTTGTATAGCACTTTTTAAAACACAAAGTTACTCAATGCATTGTTTGAATTCGACACGTCAGCCTAAACTTTACACTTTAAGCATCTGCAACCGAAATAAACAATAATTCAAGATGAAATATGCAGCATCATAAAGTCTTGATTCTATAGAGAAGCCTTTATAATGCTGTTTAAACAAAATCACAGGTTCCCCAGATGTGACGGAGAGAAGAAGCTGGTTCCAAAGTTTTAGAAAAAGGAGAACAGCTGTTAGACATTTCTATAAACACACAGTAACCTCCCTCTCTGTGTCTGTACACCTTCAACGTGATGTGTTCAAAACTGTAGAACCGTGGAGGAATTATCAACCAAGCTAAATTAAAAAATATTTTCTTCTGGTAGATGTGTTGTCGCTGTCCATGGTGCTGTAATTCAGCTGTAAACAGCCTTGACTGCAACAACCACACTTCCTCCATTCACAAAACAAAAAACATGCACATAATACTACACAAGTCGCAGAATGAATAAGAGACAAACTAAATCTAATATCCCTCCGAGCTGTTATTCCCGTGTCCTTGTTCCAGCGACTCTCTGCAGAGGCTGTTTCACACATTAGCTTCATTGAGGCCGTGACAATGAGCGAAGTGAGAGCCGTGGATCTGCTGCTGCTCCTCACAGAGAGGAATCATGATATGCAGGTATTTAATTTGTTATCTGCGCTTCCGTGGAAGACTTGAACTCGGGAGTATTACGCGTCAGAATATTCATATTTACCACCGAGCACGAGGCTCGACTCAATTTTCGAGTGCACTCCGCGCATACATTTGCATGTGATTTAGGAAAAGTGGCTGACACTTGTGGACTCCGCTGAGCACTTGAGGTAGTTTTTGTGTCGGCCACTTTATTCCCCCCCGTCCCCGTCCCCCAGTCCCCTCTGCCTCTCTCCATCTTTGCAGGGAAATATGAGAATGTGTCTTTTCCCTCTCTCTCTCACAGAAACAGAACGTGCTCCCTCATATAAAACTCTGCAGATACAAATGTGTTTATGATCACATGTACAGAAATAATCTGCTCTTCCTCCAGTGACATGTTTTTCTATCATTTTCTGAACACGGGTTAGAAAGCCACTGAACCTCTAAATTATTATACGTGTGTCCTTGAGTTTTTCTTTCTGTTGAATCCACACAATTAGGGTTTCAAGCAAATTAACTGACTACCTCGCTCCCTTGACCCCCCCCCCCCCCCCCCCCCCCCCGTCCTTTATGTTTACAGCAAGGTCGCTCCATCCTCCGCATGAAGAACACCGTCATTGCCACAGCTTTTCCAGAGTCTGAATAGAACTCCCACACACGATTAGCCTGCCGCCCTTTCGGTGCTTCTTTTCCCAATCAACACATTTTTCTCTTTCCTGAGCAGAAGAAGTGTGTAGAACTTTTTCACACACGTCATTTAACTGATGGGAGACGACATTGGATGTGTGAATGTGCAGAAACACAGAAATGCAATTCAACAGGAGAATAATGTAAATATGTTGACATCAGCTCCGTCTCCTCGGGATTATTCAACTCTTCTTCTGCCAAATATGTTTTCAAGGAACCGGAGCTGCTGCCTGGGCCGTGTTCACTGCCAGCATTTATTTTTTCCACCGATCATTTTGCAGCCTCTCGAATTGCTTAAACATAATATATACACACATAACAGATGGTTTGGTCCACACTTGTGAATATTCTGGGAACATTTTTTGGAGTCTTGTTAAGTAAGATATGTTTCCTAGCTATGCCACCGAAGGAGATTAGCCTATTTCGTTCCTGTCTGTTTGTTTGTCAGTAGTTTTAAACCAAAACTACTGATTTCCTTGAAACTTGGTTGCAGGATAGGACCAGGGCCTGGAAAGATCCCATTTAAATTTGGTTGCTGATCCAGGAATTTGTTATTGTGTAATTTAACATTGAAAAAACTGGTGTTTTGGACTCTTGCCCCAATTCCACTGGTGCCGCACATCTTCTTCTTCTTCTTCAGGTCCTTCCAGTTTCTGCAGGCTTGGTTTCCGACCCGGCCCTTTGCTGCTTGCCTTCTCCATTGTCTCATCTAATGGGACTGTTGGGCCGTTCTGATTAGAAACGTTGATAATGAAACAACAAAAGTATCTTGAGTGGTGTTACATTTTTCTTAAAGAGCCGTTCCACGTAATCAAAAGTTTACTGCAGTTCTTATCTCACGCCTTCCAACCCGACTTCTCTCTCTGCTTCATGTGTAAAACCCCCGATGATGAAGAGAATTAATCACCCGTAGATTTCTCTCGTCCTGATACGGATCCTTACACCAGGTTCACGATGAGTTTAAAGCTCCTGTCCTCTGCCTGCGATTGCAATTAAAGATACGACGTGTAATGTTTAGAAAACCCTTTGTTATTAACGACCCTGCTGGTTGTGAAGTGAACTGCAGGCATCGTCCAAAACGGTACATGGACTAACTACACACCTAAACAGATTGATCAGGTGAGTGAGGCTACATCTGTAATAAAGTTTGACTTAAGATATGAATACGTTTTCGAATCACGCTGGGAAATCTGATTAGAAAATGTCTCCCAGTCCGACTTCAGGCTCTTCTTGGATTAGCGGCCTGACTTTTAGGCCTCGGCGCTGGATATCTCCCTAATGTTGAGACGAGGGAATTAAGATGTCACTCCTGCTCCCACACAGACACATGCATCACCACATGCACACTTGAATGTCATTCAGGAAAAAAACACACACACCAGCAGGACGGGTGTCAAATCCCTGACCCAGATTCACGGCTCCGCTCCCATCGCTCGTCTTTGTGCATGTGTGTGTGTGTGTGTGTGTGTGTGTGCATTTTCAATAATATACCTTGGGTTAACATGTGCTGCTCTATTAAAATGCCACCTCTGCATAAGACGCCACCTTAATAAGAAGCTTTCTGCTGAGTGAATATTGTGCTGTAATCTGACATCGGTTAATAGCTTTTTCTTCCTCTGAGTTTTGCCCTTTTCAGCTCATGACGCTGTTTAAAATAATCACAGTGACATTAATGTCTATTGTTTTGAAGTGAGCAACGAGAGGAATTCAGCTTCTGTGGAGAAACGAGTGGAAAATACTTTCGGGAATAATTAGCGGCTCTTAAAAATATCACAATTTATTGACCTGCCACCTGACGACAGCTAACGTTGCGTTTGCAAAGTGCGCCGCTCTTTAGTGTCGTCTTTCATGATTAATTTTTATATTTGTAAACCTCAACTCCCGACATCTATATTCACTCCGTCACCATCTGCTCCCGTTGGTTATCCTGTTGTTACGCTCCATTAGTGTTTAGGCGAGGTTGTCACAACACACCTTCAAACGACAAGCCCTTAAACTCCTGATCAAAATAAGAACGTAAAAAACCTATTTACTGTAAGAAATACAACAACAAAAAGCCACTTCAGCTGAACAGGCTCTTTACTTCCTGGCTGTTGCCCTGAGTCTTGTGATTTCCTTCGCGGTTGGCTTGCAGTGTGGCCCTGGGGAGCCGCGCTGATGGCTCCATGCTCACCAGGCTCCTCCGCCTGCTCCCTCGGAAACACCTTGATAAGTAAAAACAACATTAGTCCTCTCTGGGGAGGTTTGAACTCGGAAAGCAAGGGCGTGTTGCTTTGTGTGCACGCTTGTCTCAGATCAGTGGCGGACCAAAGAAGCCACTTCACAGGCCCGTGTACCTCAACTGTGTTTCACATTGTATGAATCAGGGAAAATAAACGAAAGGCAAATAAAGTGTTTTTAAAAATCTCTCCCTCAATAAGCAACCGGTGGAAAGTGCCACATCATTCAGGCTTATCTCCTCGCACAAGTTGATACCTATCAAAGTTTATCTGACACTTGCAGACGCGTGGCGGTGCAGGCGGTGCCGAGCGATATGCTAATCTCAGCCTCTGTGGGTTTTGGATCCGGGTCAAAACGAGTGGAGATCAAACAGAACACAGCCCCGGCAGCTTCAGGCTTCACTTCTCTGTGTCGGTGTGACATTCAGACCCTGAGTCCACCTCTCACATGCACATTCACACTGTGATGGAATACATGAGCTAGATAATGGAAGGGGGGGAAATGCTCGTGGAACGTAGTTGAACTAAAATGGCTCCAGATGGATCAGAGCACATCTGCAGGTCTGGATCATGTATGTGTTCAGATCCCAGTTGTGGATAAGAGAGACGAGTCTGTGCAGCTTCGGGGACATGAAATACATTTGACAGGTCTCCTAATCCCGTGTCACCCTGCTACACGTCAAGCTGCCCATTAAAAACCTATGGATGTCATGGCTGCAGAGACAGAGACACTGGGAGCTGCAAGATAAGGGTCACGCCACAGAGGAGGGGGGGGGGGGGCAGGAGCTTTGTCTTCGTGGGATAAAACTCGTCTTGTTAGCAAGAGAGCAAAAACAGCTGAAGCAATATCCAAACGTCAACAATGTTCTCATTTAACTGTAGACACGTATTTGTTCATCAGCTCTGTTCTTAATGTCCAGATTTAGATCCAATCACAATGTGGACAGACTTGAAATGAGGAGAAATTTAATTTATTCCTCCATCCATCCTTTATTGATATGAGCTATCCACTGAGGGTCGTGGAGAGGGGGTGGAGCCAATCTCAGCGAGAGGCGGGGTTCACCGTTGACAGGTTCCCAGCTTGTTGCAGGGCTCAATTGTAATACCAGTTTGTGGTTGGATTTAATTTCCAGATGACAAATGACATCTTCTACTCACTGTGACACTTAAGACAACACATGAAGCCACACAAAGACACAACTGTTGTGGCATCTACCTCATTTCAAATTGTGTTAGACCATTGCGTGTTCACTGTGGCAGAGGAAGTGTTGATCTCCAATGTCGAGGGGACCAGTGTAAGTTCTGGGTTGGAACCTGATTAGCAGCTGGGGGCCTCTCTGTGTGGAGTCTGCATGTTCTCCACATGTCTGTGTGTTCTCCACCCCCCCCCCCCCCCCCCCAAACACAGTACAAACACATGCAGATTGGGGTCAGGTTAATTGGAGACTCTGCCTGTAGGTGTGAGTGTGAAGGATTGTTTGTCGGTTTGTGTGTCCAATGTCAGCTGGGATTTGCCCCCGAGCCGCGTCACGACCTGCAGAGGACGTAGATAATGGACGGATGGAGAAGTGCTACGTCTCCTTATTGAATGTGTTAGCTCACACAGAAAGTTACAACTGCTTAAAGTCAAGACAAACTTCATGAAATGTGGGATCTTGACGATAACAACGCTGATCAGGGTCAACACAGGTTGATTACCTGCATTGACAAACACATCTAAACGGGGGGGCAAATGTCAAATCTCATTTTTTTTATTTAATACCAATAATTAAATACAGCCGAGGTCAGAGACGGTTGCTGAAGAAAAACCCAAAGATCTGATCTGGTGTGAAGCTGCTTCTCTCAGCAACACAATCCTCCTCCGTCACATCCCGACTGCTGATCCGTCCAAACTGCTGCTCCACGAGGCCGAGGCCCCAAACGACTCCCGGCTGTCCAACCCCATCCTGCAGCTTCACCTTTACAACGTGCAAATGGGAATGTACTGTCACTGCTCGAGGCTCAGCAGCTTTGTTACCGAGGGGGACTTCAGTGGAAATCCTGCTCTCGGCCGTCCAGAGGGACACGGGAGCTTTTCTCCAACCATCCTGCTGTGGCAGAGCTCAGGAGAAATGGATGGAGACGACCGGCGGGGTCCCCTGAAGTCTTGTGTCCGATGGAAAATGGCTTTTCGTGCAGAGTGAGGAGGAGACAGTCCCACAGCGCAGCGAGGACTTCCCCCTGTTCCTCCCTTCGATGTTTACAAAGCTGGTGATGGAGAGCAACAAGACTCACAATCATGTTTACTTTGAATGAAAGGGAAGTTCATTCTTAGCAGTTATCACATGACCTGACCGTGTGCAATTTGTTGTAGGTCACAATTAAAATCAGGATCTAGTCACTTTAATGGAGTTGTATAAGGAGACTGTCGGGCCTCATTTTATAGTTTTGACAATGTTATCTCAAGAACAAAACATTTTCTCATTTTGAGACATAACATTTACATATTTTTATCTCATCTAGTTTATTTTTGGAGCCTGTCACCCTGAGATATTGCAAAAATAAAATATAATTTGTTTGTGTTTATGCCGTAAATGTAATATTTACATTTTTTATATCGATAGATAAATATTTGCAGAAAACTATACAAAAAAAACAAGAATACTTTAAAGTGTGTACTGTTTCATTACATATGGACAGACTAGATTTATTTTCACACGGTTCCCCGCTCCTCCTTGTTCCTGTTACTCTCCTGTTTCCCAGCCACTTATCCCTAATCCCTCACACTGCCCCCCCCCCCCCATACACACTTACCACTAAGTCTAGAAAACTTCCTCCCAGTCTGGACAAACAATCTGATTATGCTTAATACAATTAGCAGCAACACAAAAGGTGCCTGTAGTTCTCTTTCTTTCTGTGCTCATCTGTGCAGCTCCAGCAGGGTTACTTATCCCGGGATGGCTCCGATACGACACCTTCACACTCAACTGTCTCTGGATCAGATTCATTTTCTCCTTCACACGACAAATTGGTTTGAGTGGGCCAGTGTGAATGTAAGAATCGGACTGCGGGCGCTGTAATGAGGACGATTGGACGACTTTCTCATTATCTACACGTTTACCTCGACCCGGCATCTTGCAGCCTTAATTCTGTCGAGGGTGTCGGCTTCACCCGGTGAGACGGTGCCTCCGGGGCCGGCCGGTGACGCCGCTCCTCCTCTGCGTGTGTTCATTATGACTCCCACTAGAAAAGGCAGGTTTAGCCTCAACCCCACAGGTTTGAACCCGTGCACATTGTGGTGAGCAGTAACCTTTCCAGCTGAAACAAACAAACCACTGAGTGCAAAGGGGCAAACGGGGAGTAATTGCCCGCTGGCTTGTGTGTGTGCATGTGTTGTTTGGTAAGTGCAAGAAGCAGGTGGGGGGGGGGGGACTGACTGGTGGGAAGTTGACATGACTGAAGACGACGGGAGAGGAAGACAAACAAAGAGGAGGATTTCTCAAAGTGGCTCATTTCATCGTGTCGGCAAAGAGATGAAGGTGGTGATCCCTGTTTGAGCTTTACTGTAACAGTCAGTGAGGGATTGTAAATCAGCCGGTTTCTGATTGGCTGACAGGCTGAGACTCTTCTCTCCAGGTCTCCACATCCGGGTGTCTCACTCCGTCTCAGGGGGACGGGTGAAGAAAAGAGAGGCAGAGTAACGTCAGGGCCGTGAACGTCTCCTCAGATGTTTGTTGACGTGATGTCTCGTTGAGTTGTGTGAGGAGTGGAGGGACGCCACTGTCCTGCGTCTGTCCTCGGACACTACCCCTCCAACAAATGCTCAAAATATACAATGTCTGAAAAGAAGTTATTTTCTAGAAGGTGAATGAATCGATTCCTGAAGGCGACAGTGGGGACCCTGGACTTTCCTGTTTCCTCCTAACAAAGCTCCCTTTGACTCTGTTTCACTCACCATCGCTCTTCAGCCACAGCACAGCCGGGCGGGTTGAATAGTCTGAGTTATAGAGAAATAAGAATCTGAGCTCACTGAAAGCTCTGCAGCAGCATAAAAGACTCATATGGAACTCGTAGGGCTATTTTTTAAAGACCGAGACGTCGGTGTCTCAACATGAGAAGCATCTGATGATGTCAAACAACTTCTGGAAAACCCTTGAAGCCAGAAGCAATCATATATGGAGGAGCTGGGGGGGGGGGGGGGGGGGGGTGCGGCCTCACAGAGGACTTGAGGCCACTGCACACCCACCTGCACCTGTGGCCTAATTCTCCAGCCTCTGTAACCCAGAAGTCATCTGACTCTGCTCTGTCAGTTTCCTGTGCATTTGAAGCCCCCCCCCCCCCTCTCTCCTGAGAGTCCCCCCCCCCCCCACAGCTCCACATCTCCTTGTTGTGAACTTAATGAAGTTAGCTTTAGTTGGAAGCCACATTTTTTTTGCTTTAAAGTTGCCTGCATTTATTCATTTTTCGGGTCTTTTTGTGCATTCTCTTTAATGTGTCTCTCTCCCTGTATATGGTTTATAAAGCTCTTCAGGCCTGATCTCCTGTAGCTGCTCACCAGGCTCCACCAGCCAGCCCCTGTTCTCCTGCTGCAGACTGCACATTGAGGGTACAGCCCTCTTTCTAATTATGGTTTCTATTTGCAGTACGATTACATTAAAATTTGTATCCAATGCTACAAACCTGGCGATGCGGCTGTGGATGTGAATCCGTGGAGGGGATCACTAGTTCACCATTTAATAAAATAAAAAACCTAATTGTGTTCTGTGCAGTGGAGGCTTTCTTTCTTTTTTAAAGCGCATTTAAAAGCTAATCAAATCAGGGATTTGCCCAAACAGGCATCTGGCAAGACAGCTTTTTTATAGAGGCCTTTGCACAGCTTGTCTCTAATCTGAAAATGAAATTTTACTTTCAGCAGTCTGTTATCTTCTCTGACTGTTGTGCATCGACGCGCTTGTCCTCGTTCCAGATGGAATTGTTTTCACGTGCCAGGCGATATCAGTAATCTTGTGTATTAAAGTGTAAGTGAAAACAAAAAATATAAAGGAAAGAATGACTCAGCTTAAAGAACACGCTGGCAGATGCTACAGTGGAGGGACGAGGAAGCCTCTCCATCTCAAAGCCATTCTGAGAACAGAAGGTTTGTTCAAGGACACAGTCGTACTTTATTGTGCAGATGAGAGCACTAAACATTTTATTATTTAGATTCATTGAATATTTAATGTAAATCTTTCCACTCAGGCAAATAAAGAAAGGGAAATATCCCCTTTTTATTATTCCTTTCAGGATCAAAGAATTTCTGGCTCACAAGGGTTTTCTGGGTTTATTCTTCTGCAGTTTGGTTTTGAGAGAAGTTTTTTTTTTTCATCTTCACATACTACCGTTTTCATAATTAATCAGGCCGGCTATAAAAGCAGAATATTGGTATTAATTAAAGATTGGTTTTCAGGTTGACTTGGTGTGTTGAGCTAAGTGGTTTCATTAATTGCCCTCAGTGGAAATCCGGTCAGCGTTTTTCTTGGCCGTTGTGCGATATGCTAATCAGGTCTCTACTTCTAAATCACCACTGTTTACTCTCTGTTGAGTAAGTGGAAGATTTATTATGACCATGAATTTCCCACCAGGTCCACACGAGCTGATCTGAGACCTGGTTTAAACACTGAAGCTTTAACTCTTCCCTAGAACTGCACTTTGTGTATGAGTGCATGTAAATGTAAAAAAAGACATATACCTGCCTGTACATTTTAACTTTTTACCTTCTTCTCCTCTATTTATGACCATTATCAGCTTCTTGATGCACATTTTGTTGTCAGAAATTCAAACCGTTAGAGTAATGGTGTTTCTCTCATAAGTATTAGTTTGCACATCTACCAACTGTTTGATATGTGCTTTCACAAAAAGGATGGATAATATGTGCAGGAGGAGATGGAAGGTGTTTTTTCTGAGCTTTAACTAAACTTGTATATAAAATGTCACACACTGTAAAAGTAAAGTGTTTACAAAACAAACCTCACACAGGCACACACTGAAGTACGTGTCCTGACCCGGGGCTGCGGCTGAGGTGGAGAGCTGCCATTTCTCTGGAAGATGGAAAGATCTTCTCCTCTTTTGTGGAGATGAGATCACTGGATTGTACTGAAGTCATCATGTGTCCTGGAGAACGAGTTGCTGTTCAAGCCTCGTGTTGGAAAGGTGTTGCAACTGAAGCACATTGTCATCTTTGCTGTAACGGATGGTCGAGTCGACTCATATACAAAGTGGAACCAACTTGAGAGGGTGAAGATAAGTTTTCCTCAGTAGATGTTGGAGTTTGTTGATTTTCAAGTTGAAGCAAAATAAAGTAGAGTGAGACTCAGTTGATGTGGAAACAACTTTTTCAAAAGGAAAATAGATTTGATGATATTTTCAATCGGGGGTCAGAACATCTCCGAGAGGATAAACGAGATGTGACGTCTCCTGACACGACTCACGTTGCCTTTTGGTCGAGCCTTGAACTCGACGGCCTGACACTTGTAATCCAGTTAGAAACGTGTCAATGAAATGAAAGTTAGCAGAACAGTTTCCACCTCAACACTGTGAACGTCTGTCAAGGATGTGAACCAGAACCCGATGAGCCCCGGTGTCACGAGGCAGATTAAAGAAATGTCTCTGTTGCTCTGGAGAACCCACAGACCTCCGACAACAGATTCCACTGCAGAACAAAACTGTTAAAATAAGTTATCTGTATTTCTGGATGGTACGAACCACACAGGTGTTTGTAAAGCACCACATGGTTTTAAATGCACAGGAGGAAGCTGTCGTTTTCAGCAGCTCGAGCACAAGTCAAGGCTGCGCAGCTCTGGAACTCGCCCTTCATTTACATAGCTCTCCACCCGGCTCGCTCAAGGCTGCATTTTTCCCGTTCTGTAATTTCAGGGTTGGACTGTCTGGAGAGGCACATGCCATAAAACTCAATTAAACACCGGCACACTGTGTTTCAGTGAGGGATTAAATCTTATACGATGTGACGCGCGCTAATGAACAATCAACTGTGGAGCTGTTATTAAATACCAGCACAAATTTTTAAATATCTGTTGGACGCTAGCGGACCGTCCTTTTGGATTGTTTTAAATGGTGTGGAGGCGGTGGTGCAGCTGGTGGAGCTGATGGCCTCCTGCCATCACGAGAATAAGAACCAGTGGCTGTCATGCAAGTTGTATAAAATACTGCAAAACAGAAGTATACATTTTACAGTTTATTTATTTCCTATGGTTTATTTAAAGATTCTCTGAGCACATTTTCACACATGAGGGCAAGAAGTTGAGTAAGAGATGCATCGAGCCTCAATGCACTTTATTTCCTCCTGAAGTTTATGAGACTAAAAGCAGAAAACTGTCTTTTATTATCTTCTCATACAGAGACACAGTATCATGAGGATCTCACTTGACTGAGGTTTGTGTCGACCCGGTGAATCGTCCAATAGTTCTGCTCCCGTCAGAGCTGGTTTGCTCC
Organism: Pleuronectes platessa; assembly: GCF_947347685.1. Taxonomy (NCBI): domain Eukaryota; kingdom Metazoa; phylum Chordata; class Actinopteri; order Pleuronectiformes; family Pleuronectidae; genus Pleuronectes; species Pleuronectes platessa. The sequence goes on along the minus strand of NC_070640.1, from coordinate 3,837,370 downwards.
ATCGCCTTCTTATGTGGCTCATTGGTTTACACCGTGTTTTAGCCATAATCCCAAATTCGTGCATACATTAGTGACGTGGCTGTGACTCAGGAGGTATGAGGGTCGTCCTCTAACCAGAAGGTCGGTGGTTCAATCCCTGGCTCCTCCGTTCTGCGTCCGAAGTATCTTAGAGCAAGATGCTGAGGCTCAAGTTTCCCCTTGAAGCTGAACAGACAGTGTTTGAATGGTGTGGTGGAAAAATCTCAATTTATGAATGGGTGAATGTACTGTGTGTGCTTTAGTGCTATAAAAATACATTTACTATTCACACTCCATGTCTTCAGATTCTGTTTTATTCAACCACAGACTCTAGAGACGTCTTTACTAAGTTAGAATGCACATCGTAATACCTTGGTTTTCGTTTTGCATATTGTTGAATCTGCCAAACGAGCGCGTTAGCAGTTTTTGCTTTTCTGACTTTTACTGCACAAATCTCTGGGTTTCACTAAATAATAGATGCAACTGTGAGCGGTGTTGGTAAACCAGTAATTCCCCTCCACTCTTCCCAATCTGTGTCTTTCTCTCATCACACATATGTATATTACACATTTAAACCAGCGTTACAAGCTAAAAGGGTTCTTGTGCTCGTACAATGAAATGTAATCCTTGCACCACCCCTTGTCTTCAACAAACTTTTTCTCTCTGCCATCTGGCACAAACAATTACAACTTGGGAGATGGGAGAACCAAGTGAGACCTCCACTGGACAACGGACTGCAGCTGCAGCCTGAGGTCGAGTGGGTCCTGCAGGTATTAACAGCAGAAATGACCCTTTGGTTTAATGTCCACACGTTGGGCTGTGGGAGCCATCGAGACTCCATCCAAGTCGGCCTCTGCAGGGTTTTTCTTTCCCAGCGTATAATCAGCCCGAGAGCCTCCTCGCTGCTCTTTCTGTGGAAGTCGTTTTCATTAGTGACACAGCGAGAATGCGCCCGAGTGTTTTTCTTCTTTTGAATGGAACACGACAGGTCTCTTGATTGTGGGAGGACTGGTTAAAGTCTTGTCCCTGAAGGTTTTACGAGGCGGAAACAAAGATGTGGAAAAGCTCAGTGGAGGAAAAACAAAGTCGTCCTTTTCACTGCGTCTCGTGTTAAAGCCTCCGAGTAAAGAAACACAGCTTTGCTTTGGCATTTTAATCACACTTCTTTAAAGAATTTGAGAAAATGTGTTTTTACAAGAAATCTGACAGCAATAAAACCATATTTACCTGTGAAAGAACATTTTATCTGGGAAGGATTTGAATCCTCTGAGATGAAGGCTCTCACAGAACAGGGGCACTTTGTCCTCCCTTCATTAGGAGCAGGAATCAAAGCTGGATCCTCGACTGAAGTGGAAAACACAGGGAGGTGGATTCAGTAAGTGAGCGAGTCAAAGCACCATCGAGTTGTCTGCACCATCGTCCTAATGAAGTAAGCAAGGTGGCCCCTGATTGAAATAAGAGCCCGGGAAATGACAGCTCCTGGCGAATCTCAAGGCGTCAACTCTCCACCGATTTGCCCCCAGAGGAAAATTGACAGTTGCCAAAGTGGCCATTATTCTGGAGCAATCAGGCTTCATGAAAAGTGCTGACACCAGGTTCAAATTACCTCTCATTCAGAGCAGTGGCTCTGCAGCTGGATGTCACACAGAAAACACCTCATCCATCTCAATGCTGCGATTAAAACAAAGACGTGGACGCAGATTTTTATCAAATCTAATGGAGGCAGGAACTCAGGATCTCTCAAGTGGAGGGAGGACGATTAAAGATTTGACTCTTTATGCAGAATTTTTGCATAGCAGCTCCTTTTGGAGTGACACACTTTGAATTCATTGACTAGATAACACATTAACCCCTCCGTGTGTGTGCTCTCTACTTGGACATCTTAAGTGGACTTCCTCAAACTGCCATGTCGTCCTGTTGAGTGGATGAAAGTCCTTTTGTATGGCTTTTCAAATGGGACTGGGGTATTTTTGAGGAGAGTCCACTTTTATCAACTTGAATGGTAATTGTTTGATTTTGGGGAAATGTGAAAATAGATCTTACAAAATGTAGAATGGAAGTAGAGCACATACCTCCACCAATCATTGATATAAGATATAAATACTCCCCTATCTCAAAATGTTAGCGAAATCAAGTAATTCCCGTATCCGCCCCTTTGTTGGGATCCACGCTCAATGGTAATAGGTTCTTTCCCAGTCACATCCCTGCACTGCATCCCATGGAATTACATTCTTTAGTGTTGTGTAGTCCTGCAAACAAACAACCCAACAACACACAGCAGTGAAAGCACAGGGTCCTTGACGGAGGTAATAAATCAGTGGACTTATTGTGTGCGATTGCTTTCAGGCTCCACATCCTCCCGATATAGCAGCAGAGCTACTGACCATCAGGTTCTAATTCAATGTCGTTATTGACAGATGTAACACGACTCCAACAATTAACAGTTAACTCTGGACCCGCTGCCTTGATATAAGGGAGGATAGTGGCTAAATTGAAGGTATTAGATACTAATGGGGTGAGCTCATGCGGAGAAATTCAATATCATAAGTGCCATGTACACTCTAATAAAGTCTGGACCCTAGGGTTTGAACTGCTTCTTCTAACGCCTATAGAATCTGATGTCATGGAAGTTTCTCCCAAAGTTTCCTCTGGATAGATTATAGATTCATCTTTTAGAGAGATGAGGAAATAAAACTCCTTAAACTCAGCATATGATCTGTTCTGTACTTCTTTCCGTGGATCCTTAGCAGCGTCCCTGTCGGGTCAAGGTCAGTTCTTTAAAAAGAAGAACCGGGCTCGTGCTTTATGTCAGAATGCTTTGTTAAGGCAAAGCACTTAAATACAAGGTAAACTACATAACACATATATATGCAAACCCACCTTCATACCGAACAATACAGACTCGTGTCAGGGTCCACTGCTGCTAGGGAATAAGTCCAGCATCCATTCTTATCAGATTCCTCCTCACAGCTTTTACAAAAACCTTCCTGAACACTGTCTCCTTCAGAAAATATTTATGTTTTGATCTGCACCCGTGTATACCTGCTACAGTAGCCTAGTATTATAGATGGATGGATGAATGGATGGATGGATGGAGGATGGATGGACCTTACAATTGATATAGAAAAGGCTTTAGTGTGACAGTTTGTGATTTTGGAGGTAGAGACAGGACTATAAACTGATACCAGAGATTTCTCCCACCGGATATATCTCCAGACTAAGTTGACCCAGATATTGGATTTGTTGTGTGTGTGTGTAAGATTGTTTGCTTTTGGAAATACAGTGAAATGAGATTAAATATAATAATATGACTTTGTGTTTCTCCTCACACTCACTCTCAACACATTTCTCACCGTTCAGCCTTTGGAGGTTTTAAGGGTGAATTCTCTTGACAAGTTTCTGTGAAGGAAATGGGGAAACATGGATAACAGGGATTAACTGAATTTACAAGATCCTACCATCCTGTATTTTCTTTTTATTTGGTACTTCATAGTAAGGGCTCCAGAAGTTGTGGCTTTAATATTTTCTGCAGAGGCACCTTTATGTGTTTACCTCCTGGCTTAGTTCTGCAGTTGTCTTAACAGGGTGAACACAATTCTAGTGCTTGGGCTAGTTTGCTGATGGTTCAACTTGCAAACCTTTTAGGAACCAGTTTGCTTTTCCACAGGCTAGAGCCAATATAGAGCCATTTGGTTATTGTTTTAATTGGACTTATCAGTGTTCTAGGTCACAATAGTAGGAACTTGATGTCAGATATTGAAACACAAACAACTGGTTTGAGATAATTCCCATTAACTGCCTCAGTATAAAAGGGGTATCTTAGTGGGTCTTATACATCTGAGCTGGAAGTGAGTTTAAATTTGTTCAGGTCCATCAGATATTCACCAAAGTGAAAAAAACCTGTCTCATAATCTCCAGTTTATTGTTTTCTACGCCTGCACCTTCAACCCCAAGTGATCTTATGAGTTCCTGACACCGTGGTCACCCGCCCCCGTCCCCTGCTCCATCCCAGCTGGACACACTGTCAAGTGCAAAGAGACAGCGATAGCGTTGTGAGGCTTTAACAGTGGCCTGGCAGGGTATTTTTAGCCGTGTTGACTGAAAGCCGGGGCCATTGCACTTTATCCCCCCCGACGTGTCCCCCGGGGACGCTGCCGCAGCTCCTGTTTTCTCCGGCAGCTGCCGTGCAGCTTCCCGCTGAGCAGCAAAACTAGCTGTGTGCGTAGGTGGCGACAGGATGACAGCACTCCAGGGAGGGCCGGTGTGGGACCGCGTGGCCCGGTGCCTTCGCTCACCAATTAGCAGCACACAGCGATTGACCTATGCAACATGCTCAGGGAAAGAAGAAGGAGGGAGAAGAAGCCACAAAACACCAGTTTCTCTTTCGGAGGGTGAGTGGAGGCAACCTGGAAGAGCCGTCTGTCAATTAGCACTAAAAGCCTGGATGTTGTGCCCATATGCATTCTGGGCCGTGTTTTTCTCCAGCACTCTATTTTCCTCTGGGAGTTGCAGCATCATTTATCTTATGATTGATTCTCACATCCTTCTTCTCACCCCTCCATCTCCTTTGCCCCTTGATGCCCCCTCAGTCTTTGCCCGTCGCCATGTTTTCCTCGTATTTATTTAGCTCCGACACGTCCCCTCCCATCTATGGATTTCATGTCACTCCCGCTCTCCCTCCCTCTCTCTCTTTCTCTCTCTGCCAGTCCTCATTGGTCCACTCGCCCTCCCTCGTCTCAGTGTGGGGCTTCATTGGGGTCTTTCTGGACAGCGCTCACTTTAGTAATGAGATTCCATTATTGGACCAAAGTGAGAGATCCCAGTGGCACGCGTCTCTCCTATCCTATCTGTGCTCGGCCTCCCACCCTGTCCCCACGACTCTACTGTGTGCTGGGACTCGACATGCGTTCTGCAGCAGCTGCGTTCGCGACCGCACGACAAACCGCGGTCCTCTAATCAAACCCACGGGGGGGGGGGGGGTCCTCTTGCCTGAGTTTGGATTTCGCCATTTCCTCCGTCTCTGCTCTTACAGTCCTTGCCCCTCAGTGCTCCATCTACAGATGTTTTTCTTTTTCTTCCATTACTGTCTGGGCACGAGAAAGCACTTAAAGCTGGAGGCACTAGAGCTTCTGAGGTGCATTTGCTGAGGCTCGTCGTTTTTTGTTTCAGATGCTTAATGACGCTCAATCAATTATAAACCGTGTTACTCCTGTGATTGTTTGAGCCCAATGCACTTTGAGATCTGGAGGTTTTATTTCATCTCCGGCTCTTACCTCTGAAGGAAGGTGGGACTTTTATAAGAGGAATAATCCAGTATCTGCATTTGGACTCACGCTGGCTGGGCTCACACGTTGTCCTCATACCTTAAATTCAAAATAGGTCACTTTCTGTGGCTCCACATTTAGAAATCTCATCTCATCTCATGGTCATTAGAGGTCACTGGTCCGATTCTTATGTCTTCACTTGCGAGGAGAGTCTTCCTGGGTTCGGTGCCCTTCCTCTCCACGGGCTGCTCGTGGTTTTGCTCAGGAGTCAGGGAGCTCTCTTGATTAATCACTTAAGAGAACCCCCCCCCCCCCCCCCCCCCCCCCCCCCTGCTAATAACTAATTACATCGTGCATACTGACTGGCCAGCGTGATCCCGGCTCAAGGCATAAGTCAAATCAATGCTCCCCCTGTTAATTTATCTCTGCTCTGAAAACCCAATAGGCTCGTCAGAGCGAGCCGGCTAATGAGGACTTCCTAAAGGTTAAGTAAACACAGAGGATTTGGAAGGGCCAGGGCGCACCAGTCGCTAAGTAGTCCGACCCGACAGCTCCAACCAACATGGCCGACTGACGGATAGGTGTTTTGAGGGTCACCTGACGCTCCTCGTGGAATCATCGGGGATTCGTGATCAGAGAGAGAGAGAGACATGTAACTTTATTGTTCAACGGTCAGTTCCTCTCACAGGAAGAAGAACGCATGGTTTCATGTGACCTGTCAGAAATGGCAAATATTATGGTTGAAATAATCAGCTGCAGGTTCAAGTCCGACCTCTTTACAACGTGTGCCACCTCGGTCTCTCTCTCCCTTTCCCACCAGCACTGTCCTATCAATAACAGCAGAGCACATGCCTCCACCAAGGTTCAAAATACATTCACAAACTCATTGCTACAAATCCTCTAAATATGCTTGATTAAAATAAAAAAATTCAATCAAGATCCATGAGTTCTTGTTGAAAATATGGCAAAAGTCCCATGATGCAAAGATACTATTAATTCTGGGATCTGCCACCAACATTTAATTAGTTCTGTCTTGACCCATGTACGTCCCATCCTTCCAGGTTTTGTGGAAACCATTCAGGAGGTCTTCTATAATCCTGCATGTACTTAAACAAACCAGCAATCAAACAAATACATGGACGGTGGCATAAAAAGAACCTTCCCGGTGGGGGTATTAAGAATGTACACTTTGCTCTAGTCTGTCTGTAATGTCTCAGGCGGTTTTACCTCAGGATAAAACAGTTTAAATGACTGTTACAGCTGATATTGCAGGACTGCGGCCCTCCAGTGCACTGAAGTCACATTTCAGCATAGGTCAAGCATTCTTACTTTGTAGTTAAGTGTGGTAGCGGCTCCGTATCCCTCGTGCAGGAACTTTAATTGGCTCTGTTTCAGGTCGGGTTCAGACTTGTAGCAGCGAGCGGAGAGGTTTTTAAAGGCTGCACATTTCCAACGCGTGGTCCCCGGGTAAAATGGCTTCTCAGAGTGTGATCAAAGACAAAAAAAATAATTCAAAATTTGAAAAGGGCCTGACAGTCCAAGCCATTTAGCTCCATCGCAGCACGCTGACACTCTTATTTCTCTTTGTGGATTCTCCCCCCAGCAGCGTCCGGGTGAATCTCCCGCCTGCTCGGCCTTGGAAAGGTTATTGTTTTGTTGCTCTGTGAAAAAATAATATTCTGTTTTTTTTTTTCTTTGACTTGGACGATTTGAATGAAGCTGCATTTCTGAAAACTGCGGAGAGGAGAAGTTTTCAAATTACATTAGAGTTGAATTTGAATAGCATGAGTGAGCGAATGATATAAACTGCATTAAGCCGCGCACCCCCGCTTAGTTTTTTCATGAATAAATAACAAATGAGCGCAAATCGCTGGATGGAGACAACAACTCCATTACCGGTCTCCTGGTCCAATATGTGGGGAGCAGGAATAAGAAGTGAATCACTGCATTATGCACCCAATTCTCTAAAAGGCTACCGGCCCTCTTTATAAATGTTTGTTTAATGGGTTGTATGGAAATGATCACTTATCATGTCGCAGAGCAGAGAAAGTTTCCCTCAGCGTGTTTGTTTACATCTGAGAATGATCCAGTGGCTGTGGAGCTCTGCACCTCTCATCTGGGTCTCTGTGAGATTCTGTCACCCTCCATAACCTCGATGAACCAGTCGCAGGGTTCAGAACAACAATGTCACGGCCCGCGCTCTCTTTTTGTTTCCCCTCACGCTGCTGCTGCTGCTTCCATTGTTTATTTAGTCATTCGCAGGCAGTTTTCCAGCTAATCCCCCATCATCCCCAGGCAGGGCGTGCAGAGGGGCAGCCCGGGCCGGCATCGAACTCAGAACCCGACGCAGAGCCGCAGCCTGCCGGGTCACAGGTGGAGCTCTGGCTCCTTCATGTTTGTCTCCAGGCTCCAGAGCCAGAATCCAGAAACCACCAGTCTTCTCACATTCAGAGAAACAAAAGTGAAAAATAAAACTGACTTCCTCTGACATTTTTCCACCAGAACAAGAAAGCACATGTTTGTGTGGAGGATTCTGTGTTGTGTGCCAATTTCACACTGGCACAATTCTTCACTACATTTGAAATAGTGATATAAAAATATATATGTGTGTGTTTGTGTGTGAATTTCTGCAGCTTGCTGACTGCGGTTCTCTAAAGAAGATCACAATAAATGCTTATTTTATAGAATTGTTTTTAAAGCAAATCTAATGAAGATATTTTGACACAAACTCAATAAAAAACATATGGAGCAAACTAAGAAAACACAATTTGTAGGAGAAGAAAGTTAAAGTTGAACCCTGCGTACACTGAATATCCTCTTTTTGACCTTTGTCCTTCTGTACTATCTACAGCAGTATTAAAACTTCCAGTGTACAACCATCCATATGGAAAAAGTATATGTCTTGACCTTATGGATCTTTAACAGCAATGATGGAGTCTCGGTTAAGTTTAGGCAACTGTAAAGTTTTGTGTGTGTGTGTGTGTGGGGGGGGGGGTGGATTGCACTCATGGTTTATAGAATCCATCATTAGTGGGAGATCACTTTATTAGAATAGAACAAAGTAACAGAGTTCTTTCTTCTGAGAAGTTTCTAAAACTTAAACTTTGGTATTTATTTTCTAAGAGACCAACATGTCTCTCATAAGGGAAACATCCAATACTCTGTTTCAACAGCTGCTTGATGTCTTAACTTTAATAAGAAATATTAACACAAACATTTTATATATGTCATGAAACACCTCTTAAGCAACGTCTCTATCTCAAACTGTCTTTCTGCCTTTGAGGAGCTGCTGGTCCAGGGTCTGTTGTCTGCTGTGGCCTCAAGAAGCTGCTGTGAAATGACTGAGATTGCTCTATGTGTGTGTTTGTGTTTGTGTGTGTCTGTTTATCTCCGAAACACCTGTGTCCCACTGTACTTGTTGGGTCCGACTGCTCACTGGGAACCAACATGCTGGACCCCACAGGTGTGTGTGTGTGTCGGTTTGAAGGTCACGACTCTGTTTTAGGGTTCGTGTCAGACGTTGGGTTGTGATGATCGAGGTTCTGTTGACGAGCTGGGACATGAATGATGTCAGTGTGCGGTCCCCACAATGATACATGCTCAAGGGGAAGTGTGTGTGTCACAAGATGGATGGAGGTGCGCTTCGTTCTGCACACGATGACACTGTCCCATCTGCTCTCGCTTTCTTCCGTCCTTACCTTGTTTAACCTCTCCGACCCCCCCCCCACTCCACCCTCACTCCCTGTGGCTCGACAAATAGTTGTTGTCAACGTCCTCCGACTGTAACAAACGAGAAGGAGCCGAACAGAGACGTTAACGAGGAGCCACGGCTTCCCTGGGAAGACGATCACAGGTGTTTGTTCACACGTTCAATCACTCAGGTCCTTTCCATATTCTTAGCTCGGTGTTAACGGGGGCTAAACGCTTATCCAGCGCGTTGGATGGTTAATGACGGAATAATATTCAGCTATCAATCACCAGGGAGGGGGGGGGTGCAGAATCTGATTTGGCTGCACAATTTGAATATTCAACAACACAGACGGTTGAGAAATGCTTTATTGAAATGATGCATTTTTTGAGCAGTGAGTGAAGGGAACAATTATAACACATATATGTATGTGATGCAAATGTTAGGATCAGAAAAGAATAAATTAATCTAAGGAAGTTAAATATGTTTGTTTACTATTGAACTTAAACACATGAGGAGTGAGTGATATGCTGTATATTTTAAACTAGTGGTTGTAAGAAGTATTTAAAGTGATATTTTCAAATCGGTTAAAGAAATATGGCATTTTAAGACACGTTTAAATTGATATTATGAACATTTATTGCGATTTTTCTTTAGTAATTTGCTGTTATTTCTTCTACTTCTGAGAACTAGCGTCACTTATTGCATCTGCATGGAAGCAGCTTGTGATGGTGACTCTGCACGTTTGGATTTATCTCTGTTATTTTCCCCGGTTTTGAGAATCAGTATTTTTACTTTTGGGAAACAAACTCCAGGTCATTCATTTACATGTGAGTTTGTACTTTTGTTTACAAATTGCAGTTCTTCCTTTTGGTGGGGAAGTGAAACTGGGGCATCATTTTCTTTTCATTGAGACTTCAGATCTTTGGACCGACAACAAATGTGCATTTTTAAAACCGAGCGACTGTGTGTGTGCGTTAGACTTCACTGTTGATTCCGCTGACTTAATGATGTCTTCTTCCCGGCTGCCTCCCACACAAAGTCTCTCGGAGAGAACCTCTGCTGGCGTTTGTATTTCATCTTCTCTCTGAGATACAGAACTACACCAGACTGACTGAGTGGTGGAGGGGGAAGAAGCTGGGTCTTTATTCTGCTTTCAGCCATGTGCCAAAAGTAATCTACCGGAGTATCCTATTTCTTAAAGGTGCAACATGCACTTTGACATGAGAATAACAATGAATACACATGATATAGGTTCACTTCTTGGCAGTGGTGCCTTCGTCTTAATTTGCCAGGTTCTCCCAGGAATGTAGTGAAGTCGGAGGAGTTATCAGGAATCCAGGGTTGTGAAAACCAAAAGTCCCGGCAGTCTTCAGCGTGGACTGTTTGTATTTGCCTGAGAAGCAGCCACGAGGCTTGGATGGGAATGAAACGCTCCCATTGAGATAGTCAGTAGAAAAGTCAAAGGAACAGAAAAGACGGTGGAGATAGAACATTTTTCGAAAGTGCGATTTGATTCCCAAAAGCTCTGGTTGAAGTGCTCCCTCTATTATCAGCAGCAGAGTTGCATAGACTGTAAAGGAAGATGGATGACATCACTCTCAAATAACAATTTAAAACCAGATGTACAGGAACAATTAGAACAAACACCAGCTTTGAGAACTGTTATTCGACGTGACCTTTTTCAGTTTGGTCCGTGTCCCATCTGCTAACATGGAGGAGGTGAGGTTTATGCTGATGGCACTGTGTCATGTCGTCCATTTTTATACGACATGACAGCATTTTCCCATCATCACCTTCATAGCCGTTTAGCCATGCTCTACAATGCTGACCTACATGTGGTGTACGTGTGTTTATCGGTGATATGGAAGCTTTTAATTTGAAATGGCCTCATCGAGCTGACAGCCTAGTGAGATACAGGAAGTGATGATACTGACATCGAGGCCGTTATGAACTAAATCAGGATTCATAGAACTGGAGGTGAATGTTATGATCGATACAACCGATGGAATGAGCCAATTAAAAGACATCTTTACCCAATTAATGTGCTTTATTCCATGTAAGAGCTTGATGATCATTAAAAGAACATTAATAGATGCACACTATAATATGAAACATGTATTCTTTCCTTAGGGGGTTTATTTCATCAGCGTGGGTGTATTTGTTCTAAAATCCGAGTAAATTGAACCAAACCAAACTCTGAGTCCACTGAAATGCTTTTGAAATTGATTGATGGAACAAATGAAAATAGCTTCAGTGGCCAGAGGGGGGGGGGGGGCAAACGCTGCTCCAACACCTATAGAGCTGATCCTGAGCCAGGGAGAGAGAGTACAGTTGCCCGCCCCCACTTCCAGCTGCTCATCCCTCCATGCTCGGTTGCCTCGGCTAAGAGTAGTCAAGTGCAATGGAAACCTCCGACGATGCCGAGGCTCCGTTCTCACCTCACCGAGCTCACCTCACTTCCAATTCCCAGCTGGTCCCTGACCAGCCCGCTGGCCGTGCTGCTCCGCCTCCTTCCTCTTTCCAACACCTCAGCAGCCCCAACCCACCGCGGCCGCCGAGGCTACTTTCCTCTTCCCTTCCCTTTATTACTGCACAGGTTGAGAGAGAGGAAGGGAAGGAGCTTGCCCACTGGCCCATGGCAGGTTATACTCAAACATATCTGAAACAAGAAGGGCTCAGTGTAGCGTGAGTGCACGCCAGGGTGCTCGGGAATTCAAGGCTCGCAAGGAAATAATGTGAAAACCCTCATCTCACTTCCTAACACAGGCGAGAATACATGTTTTAAGCGATATAGTGAGTAATATTTATGTTAGATTGAATATATTAACCAGCACATCTGCAGCTTTTTGACTTTCTGATCCTAGAATGTGATTTATGAGACGTAAATAACCAAATTATTTGGGCTCAAATTGAATACATTATATAAATACATGTTTTGTGTTGTGATATTTTATGTTAATGTGCATTTTTAGAGCTTCCTGTAAGTGCAGCTACATCAGATAAATCCGTGGCTGCAGCTCGTTGAGGTCTCTTGATGTAAGAAGTTTAGTTTGGCAGCATCAGCGAAGCCTGTGAGTCCAGTAATGTTTGCTAAAGAGAAACACGATGCTCATTTAGTTGTTATGCGTAGAACTTGGCAGCCGTCATGTCCGACGCGTCCTGTGGAGGAGTGAGCGCCGTCCCCGCGGACTGTGGAATGTTTTTTAAATCCTGGACACATTTCATTAGTGTTTTGGTTTCTTTTGTTTGCCTTAAAGTGTGTTTACGTGTGTGCATAACTAGATCTCAGTGGGCGTATGAAGAAAGCACCTGGAGACAAAGCAGTTACTCAAGCAGAAAGAAAGTAAAAAAATAAAACTGTGCTTTTGGGAGGAAAACAATTCCCACTCGCTGCCGGGGGAGGGAATAATTCATGGACGCCAGACAAAATCAAGAAAAAAAAAAAAACATTTTTAACGAACGATTTCATGAGAGCAAATGGAAATAAAGACAACACAGGTGTTCTACCCAGATCTTTCATCTCGGCCCGTGCATCTCATACATCTCAGGGAGTATGAGCGGCCATTAGTTCCATAGCAGTTGAACGTGTTGACTAAGCTGCTGCCAGTTCTGTGTTCACTGTGTTATTTTGATCTTTGAAACTACAAAAATCCGAAAGCCACATAAAGTCCAGAGGCTGGATGCATAAATCTGTTTAGCTTTACTTCTAAAGCAATAAATACAAAGACAGAAAAATATATATCCTTCTTTCTTCTTGTTGGATTTGTAAAGTTGTGCGTCTGCGTGGTTCCAGGAGAAAAATCCTTGTAATTCTTTGTTTTTAGTAAATATATATATTGGCTATATGGATATTGACAATTATATTGTTTATATTGGTTATATTGGTATCAGACATGCTCTGGTCTCCAATCGTTGTACTGACGTCAGCCCTCAAACATCCATATAGTTACGACTATCACAGATTTGTTCATCACTAAAGAGATTTTGTGATGCACACGGACCCGAAGTGTGCAGATGAAATTAACATGCGTGTCCTGTGCTGCATGGATTTAACGACCTGCAGGAGGAAGCTCGTCATACAGCACAAAGCAGCTGTGGACAGCAGATACTGTCAGAATCGATCACAGTTTATAAATCAATACAGACTCTGTTTTACCACTTTTACCACATTAAACTTTAAAATCTCCAACGCTGAGTCAAACGCATCAGGAGCGATTCATTGAACACGACTTTCTTATAACTCACACGTCAGGGTCCACTTACAGGAACTGGTTATCAATAATCTGCATTAGTGAACTGTAACAAACGTCTATCACACACGTCTCTGCATCATTCATGAAGCACTGGGGCGGACTGGGAAAGACGGTATAGAACTTCATGAGGAGGAAGCTGTGTGAACCATTAAGATCTGAAGGGTGTGTGTCTGTGTGTGTGTGTGTGTCTGTGTGGAAAGAGACATCTGGTGGTTTGCAGATTTTATCAGGTGGTTGATTAACACATATCTCTGTGAGTTGTGTGGTGGGGGGGGGGGTGGATGGTGTTGTATTAAAAACACTGACCTCAGCACCACTGCAGCCGTTCACTGTTCACAATTAGCAAAACTAACTGGTGGACACAAAGCTTCCTGAATAATACCGCCCTGACCTGGATTCCATCTTAATGGTTCCCCGAAGAGGAAAAAGCCAGATGCCAGTGGGTGTTGATGGTGGATTTATTTTTTTGTCCCATACGTGCACATATGGTGTGAAGGAGTCTGTTACCGTCTCACTTTACTCTCTGTCTTTACGAGTGCTGAATCGCATGTGACAGAGTGATGCATCTGCAATATTTATAAACCTGGCTCCAGATGTTCAACACAGCAGTAACTGTCAGCTGCACTGTTGCCCAGGAGAAGACGAGTGTTTTCTCTGCGTCCCACTCCGAACATAAAGATAAGATCCCCCCCCCCCCCCCTACAAAGCATTGAAACTAATAGGTTTGCCACAAAAGCAATAGTCGGCCTTCAGTGTTTTATTTCCTGCAGAAAAACTGTGGCACAGCCTCGGAGGTACACCCGGTGGAACAGCTCTCCAGGGCCTCCGAGCAAAAGAGCCCGGCAGCTGTTCCACCATTTTGCAGTTTACCGTCCTCCAACACCAAACACCTCTCTCCCAATCTCTCCATCCCCATCTCTCTCTCTCTCTCTCTCTCTCCCCCCCCCCCCCCCGCTCACCTGAGGGTGTGATTAGCGGAGTCGATTAGTGTTGCACTAATCAGGCTAACACACAGACTGACAGATGTAGAATGCCAAAAATGACTTTTTTCCCCCCACTAACTTTTTTCTTTCCCCAAGTGATTTCCTTAAATTAGTGAAGGACGGTTTGCTTCAATTCATCACCAGAGTAATTGTAGTGTGTGTAGTGTGTGTCTGTCTGTGTGTGTTGTACTTAATATATTGTGGAGACAGCCCTGTGTCAGTGCAAACTTCTTTTCAACTGAAAGAACCTTCACGATGCTGCCGGAGCTTCTGCAGCTTTTAATGTTATTTCAGTGGAAAGCAGACGAACCGTGCAGGAGACGTTTGTGTGTGGAACAGATTGAATGACACAATCCATGCTGGTTTTATTTACCATCGCAGCAACAACGAGGAAACGGAAGGGAAAACATTGCATCACAGTAAAGTAACGCAAAGGATCACAGATTAACACTGTGTATGTAAATCTGTGATCCTGTGATGTAACGTTGGTGCAGCAGTAACTGTGCAGAGACCTTTACAAGAAACCTGCTCTAAGATCCTGAATGCTGGTGACACCGTATTTTGTGTCCCATCTGCTAACATGGAGGAGGTGGTAGAGGTTCATGACCTTTACTGCAGCCACACATCAAGGGGTGGGGGCTCAAAACGCTTTGGTTTCACCTTTTGGGAGCTGTCATGTCTTTTATGGTATGTCCACACTGTAGCTTTTACGCTGACTGGTAAACTGTGAACATGCTATTAATAGTTAAAGATATAGATGGATGGACAGATAGATAGATAGATAGATAGGTACATAGACAGACAGATAGATAGATAGATAAATAGATAGTTGAGCGAAGAACAAGAGACTAAATACAAGAGATGACAAGCGTGCACAATTGCAGAAGTTGTTTGAAAAAGATGAAGGCAGGAAAATGACTAAATTAAATATGAACATAAGATGATGTTACATTTGCAGCTCACACACAACGTCAGCTGGGATTCGCCTCCAGGCTCCACGACCCTCGAAGGATGGGCTCTGTGAGATACTGGAGGAAAAGGACGTTTTTTTTTTACTTTTCATGGGCGGAACTGTGCTCGGCTGAAATATGCAACCAATGAGCACCCGGGTGGTTTGACGCTGCCGTGTGCCGTGGTGCGGATCAGAGGCAGCACATGTCTGTGTCATGTGTGTCGAGTGGAGTTGGCGATGACAAGGATTTTGGCGTGGAGGAAATGCTTTGTAAATGTGGGGAAGAAAGAGGCAGGAAACTAAAGAAAGTAATGAAAGAATATAAGAAGATACAAGCAGGTGGGGACCTGCTTGTATCTTCTTTCTACTTCCATCAACCTTAATCATATCTTCTCTTTATTGATGTGCTAGCAAGAACAAGAACAAAAAGTGAAAGCAACGTCTTCTCTTTAAAAGAACGTCTCTTTTGGACACCCTTAACAATGTCTCCTCCTCATTAAGACGCCACCTTTCCCCCTCAGCCGAGTGCAAAAGCTTTCATTCTCATTTCATTTATTATGTGCAAATTTAAGATGTGCATAAAAACCCGGCGGCTGGAAACCAACTTAATGCGAGCGGCAACAATGGCAGGGAAGATAGCGAGCAGCGACATGACAGCTTGAATGGGCTGCTTTGTGTAGCGGATGTGTGCGACGCTCGTGTCGTGTTGTCGGAGCACGGCAGCGTGACTTGTTGAGTCGTCTGCGTCGGCTCCACCTCGTCAGGTAGACTCCACGTTTATCTACTTCCTGCTTTCCGTTGGCGTGGAGCAGTGTGCCGCGCTCTCACCGGATGTAGCTCGATGATTAACACTGTTATTAAAATCCAGGTGACTGTGTGTGAGTGGCACTTCCAGTCTCACCAGAGACAGACAGAACTTGACTCTGCATTCAAATCAAACCAGCCTGACCTTCTTGTTATAATAAAGGCCTCAGTCGGATGCACTCGTGTGTATAACTCAACACAACCTTGGTGAAATGGAGCTTCTCGTCTACTTAAGAGAAATGCAGAATAATTAACGTTTTTTTTTAAAGCGTGTACCGCAGCTCAGGACTTTGCTGTTTCAAAGTTTAGGCGGCAGATGTTTAATTTGGCCTTGAGTTTGGCGCTTTGTGGGGAGCTAATGCCTGAACGTGTTCTAGCGAAGCCACGTAATCCTCTATGTGATCAGGAAAGCATGAGGCTTGAGGGGTTGGGGGAAACGATGTGGATTGGATAATCCCCCGAGGTCCTTGCTGCACTCGGAAAGACGAGCGGCGTCCCTTATGGTCGTTGCATGTGGTTAAATAATCATGTCTTCTCTGCTTTTTCTCCTCGTGAATTATTAACCGAAAACAATGTTTCATATGAAAAGTCGGCATTAAAAAAAGGAAGAAGTTAAGCATAAGAACTGCATTTATTCTGCTGCAGCTCATGTAACACAAAGTGAACTGGAATGCTGGTATTTGATTAGCCGAGCCCAGCCGCTCATGGTGTCTGACAGTGATGCACAGCGGGGGACCTGCTTTCACAGCACACACTTCTTTGAGCGGTTGCACCCGACAAACAGGCGACTATGGTAATTTCCTGACGAGCGTGACTGTATCCTGTGTAAAAAGCTGTTCCCATTCAGTTTGGGTTGAGTTTATATAAATGACACCGGGGATCCAGGAGCAGGACTCTGCAGCCGAGCTCCCAGCAGCCGTGAGTAAACCAGCAGCTGAAGAGGAGGCAAAGCTCTCATCCCCCCCAGAGGCTGCAGTGTTTATCAGGAGACATTGTGTATCATGATGTTAAATCCAAGTTAGCCATTTCTCTGGGGAGCAGGAATAATACCATTCATACGTTTTGTGTACACAAGTGGGAGATGAGGTTTGAAGGTCCTGCACTTACTATATCCCTCTGGATCACTAACCATCAAATCTGCCCCACAATGATCCAAACACTAACGACCTTTCAACCCATTATACATGTGCTTAACTGATAATTTGGCCCGGGGGGGGGCTACATGAAGGAGGTAATGATCAAAATGGGAGAGAAATCCACAGGGGAGCATGAACGAGGTCAGTAAATGTCACAGCAATCTCGTTAATACATGATATCTGTTATGGTACAAGTGAGACTATATACCCTGTGGATGGGAGGGGGGGGGGGGGCTGACACAGAAGAATGATTACCAACAATGTTCATCCCCTGGGGGGCATGAACATCCACAGAAAACTAAACGGTAAACACACATTTGGTTTCTACATCTTGCTGATAGTTCAGAACCATCATTTGAACCAAATAATGGCATCTTCTGAACAAAGGTCGTCAACTGATTGGTTTATGCCTTCATTTAATCCTCATAACCATTAAGTAATGGTTTGATCACATTTCCTGTATAACCCACCAGTGGTCTTTTTAAGTACCTGTTTTTAAAGGATGCTTTTTGCCGGTGCAGTAGCACGTCTTGGATGTTTCAGAGGAGTTTTTCCAAAACCGTCTGTGACTCAGTCTGTGACTTCCCACCTGCAGTCGCACAGACAGCGTTGGCGTCAGACTCTGAGGCCGACGCTGCAGTTAGGTTCAGAAACTTCAGAGGCACTAATGGCACAAAGAAACAGAGCTGCACCGTTGTTATCATTAAACAAGCTGTATTGTGCCCAGTCCACTGAATCGTTTGCGTCTGGCTGAGCTGTGTCTGTGACAAAAGGGACGTCCACATGACTGACCAGCCCGCCAAGCTGTGCCTTTCTCCATCCTGACAGATAAAGACATTAGCCGGGCCTTGTCGCTGTGTTGCACTGCAACAAAACAATTTTCCTTGGTTTAAGGTCTGTAGCTTGTGTCACTTTCTAACCCACGGGCGGGAGGGATGGGAGTAGCTGTCTGACAGCTGTAGACTTTCTGCTAACAGTCGTGCTCCCCTTCAACAAGTTTCTTTTAAGATGAAAGCCCCCTCCTGCTTTTATCCCACTTCCATATTTGATATACAGGCTGGGGTTGTGGCTCTGTTCTGGTCTCAAAGTGATGTTGTGTCATTTGATCTCGGCAGATGGGAAGACATCTGAGGCCTGATTGGGTTAAAGCAGCAGTGACGAGCGCAGTTAGACGCTGCACTGAAGCACGCGCCGTCCTGCTTTGAAGAGACAATTAACATGGAAGCCAATTGCTGTTGCCTCTGTGTCCTGTCACAACAGTGGCCCTGACATCTTTTTGTAGTGTAGCAGTGAATTAGCGTTACCCTGGCTTGAGAACTGGTGTACAAGATTCATATCCAGTTCCAATCTGTTCCTCACCTCAAAGGCCGATGTCTAGGATGTGAGTTATGATGTAAGATAGAGACAATACGACATCTGATGGGCAAAGCTACTCTTCTCTGGAAATATGTCCGGAAGATGTGCCTTTGAGTTTTGCTTTCAAATATGAAGAACGCATCAGGGGGTTATCTAGGTCAGACGCATTCAAAACAACAGGAACCTTGAGGTAAAAGGTGGTACCTGGGTAGATCAGGACGTGACATATCAAATTTCACCTTTCCCCCAAATGTGCTGTGATGTAAAGGACCTGCAACTTGTTTGAGAATCTTAGCTGGAGCCATTATCCTCAAAAAGTCGTGACTCACACGTTTGGCTCTTCTTTTCCATCCTGAGACATTTGTGTTCTTCAACTTGCTCACCACCTTCTCACACGGACATTTTCTGGACATTTTACTTGGTGGTTGGCTGGAAAAGTTCCAGAAAATCTCTGCAACAATTGACTCAAACTTTTGCATTCTCACACACAGCCTCTTCGGGAAATGCGAGTTAAATAAACAGACTTCATCTCACGTTCAAAAGCAGCTCCAGTCACAAAGGCGACCTCGTGACTTTCTTTAAAGTCAAACTATCTGTCGCAGAAGCCGGAGGTTGCGTCTGTGACACAGGAGGAAAGTAGGGTAAAGTTTAGAGCCTGAAAGCTCAAAACAAATGAGGGCGTTTGCTATTCTTTCCCCCTTAATTAGCTCGTGCCCACATATCCACCCTTTTTCTAAAAGTTTCCAAATGTGTGGATTGGCCTCATTAGAGGAGAAGAGTACCTCGGTATGCGATGTGTGATCAATAGCCCAAACTCAGAGTAGCCCCATGCTGATCACTCGCTAAATCCCTCTTCTGATAGGAGTTGTTGTTCGGCAGCAGCAGAGCTAACTCAGTTGATTAAATATCCACCTCCCTACCCTCCTCTTCCTCCTCCCACCTCTGCTAGCCTGAGTGATTGCCTGAGATGGGGATGGGAGGGGAGGTGGGTTGGGGTGGGAGGGGGACTGATGGAGGAATGAAGGGAGGGCAGCAAGAGAGGAAAGATCAATGGCGGATTTAGCCAGGACCACAACCTTGGCAAGCGCTCGCAACCCAAAGCAGATAATATGATTATCTTGGGAGAGGAGGAAAAAAAACTAAACAAATAACCCCACCTCGCTGCATTATGCAGAAGAAGATGTAAGAGGAGCCTCGTCTTCCGTGCAGCCTTAATTCAACAATATTTACTGGATGCCATGCTCGTTTTTTATTTTTATCTCTTCCTCCAGCTTAAGGAATTATTAATAAATAAATCAGAAACTAATACCATGGTCCAGGGTGTATTATATTGTGGGGATGACAAGAGGCTCACTAATGCGGTGGAACTGTGCATTATTTGTCAGCGGGAGTGAAGAGTACGAGGCGCCGGCACATCAATCAAGGTTCCCATTTCAACATGGTGGTATTGAACATCGTGGATTAGCCGCCCCATTGTGAGGGATCAGCGAGGGACTGGTAAATGCCGGATGATTTTTTTGTATTTTTATTTTCATCAATCGTCCCTCTGGCTTTTGTCCGTACTGTCACCGTGTGCCTCGAAGATAAGATCGCCCGATGAATGGTAGATTGTTTTTGGTTTCCAGCTTTCTTTCTTTACCGATAACGAGAAGAAACCGAGTTCTCACGTGAAGATTCTCTACGTGAAACAGGAGATTCATCACATCGCTGGTTGTGATTTAACGAGAGAAGATTGTTTAATACTCAACTTTTATCGATTTAATCTTTTATACTCAACACCTACTCTAGTAAGTGATCAGATGTTGGATCCATGTATCCACACTCAACAGTTGGTGCATAAACTGGATTAAAATGGACAATGGACTGTTCGGAAAATAGTTGTTTAATTAGTTTGATGAATTTGACTAATCAAGGACTTTGTTTGTTTACTTTTCTGAATTGTTCCCTGTTCTTTACGTAGACTCTCTGCTCTTTAATGAGCGGGAGGTTTTCATTCGTTTTTTATAGTGTTGACAGTTTTCTGATAGAACTAAGACCCACAATGCTCTAGGATTTTAATCCCATCCGTGGAAGTTTAATCCCATCCAAATTGGGCTTCAGAGAAAATATTATTTTACCTCTGCCCAGGAGGTTGTGGTCTCAGCCCATCCCTTCGTCTGCTTGTTGGTTTGAATTATGCAAAAACTCTAAAACAGATTTTCTTTAAATTCTGGCCAGGATACGGACGACCGGGCAAATCCAGGCAAGATGGAGCATTTTGATAATTTACAGGGAACAATCAATGGATCCTTGTGGAAACGATCTTTAATTTAGAGGACTGATCTATGAGTGTGTACACTGTGGTGCCGCTTGATTGAAGTTAAGGACGACTGTTGGGCTGTGGTGGACGTATGAGCTCGGCTGAGGTCTGATCTAGTTGTTTTTTTGTTTGTTTGTTTGTTTGTTTGTTTGGTCAGTGGGAATTCTCAAAAACTACTCAGCCGATTCTCATGAAATTTGGAGCATGACCCAAGGAACTCATCAGTTTTTGCAGCGGATCTGGATAAATGGGCAAAACAAGGTAATAGCCTTGGTTGGGGTATTGTTAAAGTTATACGTCAGTTCAGCAGACACACATATGGGCATTTCGATTCTACACATCTTTATTGACTTTTACTGGTAGATGAGTAGTTTGAAAAACACCAGGTAACATGAGGTCTTGTTTACAGCTTGTCTGCGGATTCTATGGTTATCCTAAGTATGCATCTATGCTCACATTGGTGAGTAGAGTGCTAGAAGGTTCACATGTAAACCTTTCTTATATCAGTTGGATTTAATCGTGGCCTGCTTTGGCCTTTTCTCTGTGACAGCTCTTGCCCCTCGCTGCCAGAGGAAATGTTCAGAGTCACCAAATATCAGCAATCTGGCCGAGGGTGCGTAGGTGAGAACAGAATATAAACTTCTGTGTTTTCGCACACTTTGTCTCCAGCTCGGTGTCGGGCTGTCTCTTTCTCTCACATAAAGGAAATGGAAGCTGCTCGTCGGAGATAAGCCTCAATCCCCCCCCCCCCCCTCCCCGTGAATTGCAGCTGCCACTGTCAATATGCAGCGGCGGCGCGGTATCCATTTCTGCGGGTCTCCTCATTGGCAGAAGTGACAGGTAGATTGGATGAGAGCTGGGACGGGTCACCGGCTTGGGCATCAGACGCCTGGGAAGCCGGTGTCAGCCCGCTGGCCATTGGCATTCAGCGCAGCTCCATGTGCACTGAAGATGGGCCTGTGAAGTGAGACAATACTGTGTGCATGTGTTTCCTCCCAGAATGCAGTGAGGGAGCGACGGACTGAATCTGCTGAAGGAATGAATGGAGAACATTCCACAGGCTCGTGTCCTTTAGCCTCTTGCTTGTCACATTATGAGTCATCAGTTTGAAACAGACGCTGACAAAATTACAGATTTCTTTCTCATACAACAATAAGTTGGAAATACTGTTGAAGCTGACAAATAATGATGATTACAGTTATCCTAATGGTAGAATCATCATTGAGACTAGAAATATACTTTTATGAAATTGAGCATTATGAAAATGACTTGAAAGACAGTTTTCATTATTAAGGGTTTGGAATCAGGACCTGATCCACATTCAAATGTAAAAGTTTATTTTTCAAGTTCTTGAACATCATACTTAGATGTATAGTTTTAATGCATGCATGTTTCATACCTACTCATCTATTCTGCTTTACTTATCTTTCCTTATTCTCATATAGACATAAGCATATTAGGGACACTTAAAGGGGGGAAGATCCACTCTGAGAATAAAGTTGGAATATCAGAAGTTTGGCCTGTCTCCTGTGTTGAGACACGGAATGTGGAGCATCTTGTAAAGTCATAGTTCTAGAATACTTCTCACAAATAAAAAATAAAATACTTCATCTTTTGTCACATTAGCACAACAACACCACAAGTGTAAGAAACTGGAGTCTATTGTGAAGAAAGAACTCCTCAGACAGGAATTGTTTGGTGGTTGTTGACTCTAAAAGTTATAACTGTGATATGTCAATGGGTTTTGTAGTTTATCAAGAAACAAGGACATCCTGAGAGTTCTACTTGCTGCTTATTTTCTGTATTTATCTTTATTCCTCTAATATTATAACATTTTCTTCATTAAATCTGCAATATTATATATTTCTCTCTAAATTCAGACTCTATTCTTGTTATTTGCGCATAAAATTTTGATGTCCCTGAATAGGATTTCTTCAATGAGACCCTAATACCCCTTTGTACATATATAATCAAATACCGAAACAACGGATGCCAGTACATGACACGTTCATGCCCGAACCCCCCCCCCCCCACAGAGTGTAAATGGCTTGGTCTCATTCGAACACGTGTCCGTGTTAGAATATGATGGGGAAACCGTTTGATGAATGAGACTCATTTTTACTTAAACAGCACACCTACCGGGCGACAGCCAATTACCCTTGAGGGACGGCGGGCGGGTGAATCTGGTGCTCGATGCGTTCTGACAACGCGGTGCTACATCACAGTTAGCCCTGCAGACTCCAGCCGTCAGCCTGACGCTTGATCCTGAACACAGAAGCTGTCAGACGGGTCAGAGGCTCGGAGGGGAGGGGGGGTGTTGTTCTGAAAAACGCGGAGATATCTTCCAACAGATGGGATAAGAGTGAGCCTCTGATGACATGAGGCTCATATAGGCAGGTTGATGGAATCCAGGCTCTTAAACGATGCAGGGGCTCAGATATAGATCCACCCCTATGTGCCTTCTTTAATAGAAGAAAAAGGGGAAAAATCACAAAATGTTTATCCAACATTGTGTTTGCGGTTGTTTGCTATCGGATGAAAAAACATGCTTTCATTTATCTTCGTGCTCCGAGTCGCTCGGGGGGGCGTCCTGACCTCGTTCTCACCTGATATCAACATGTGATCGTCTTATCGGGCTTTATGATGGAGTGCTACCAGGCATGTCACTAAAAAAAAACAGGCTTTGATTAAATCACACTGATAATGTTCTGTGGGAAGAAGAAGCCGGAATGAAACCTGAGCCTCAGACAGTGTTTAGTGGAATAGATCATAGATTAGAAGCCGGAGCTGGAGACATTATGAATATGACCAGTGTTTATTGAACTGGTCTGGTCAGGCATAATTATATTATATATTAATATGTGTGGTTACGCAGCTGCAATACTTATTTTTAACCACGGCCACAATGTTTCCTCTAATGTCGTCTGAGGATTGTTTGACAAAGGTTCACAATCTGTGGTTATATCACCTTAACGGTTTATTCTACTAAACTAAACTAAACTGACTTCAGATCAGAAATTAGAACCATTATGAGTTGTCAGTGTTGTAAAATGTTTGTAGGTTGTTTCATATTCATTTTTTCAATATAAAATAAAAAGATATTGTTATTAATATGATCAATAATCAAAGTTTGTGCTTGGCATTTTATTTAATTCAATGTGCTGAGCTAATTTATTCAAGTATATATTAATAGAACATATTTAAAGGGCGACCAACTGTGCTTTATATTAAATTAATCTCTAAAATCTCTGGTTGTTGTTGATCTCAGTTGAATTCCCGGAGCTGTACCTAAGGACATTTGTGTTCATACTTTATTATTTTTTAAAGTGTATCTTCATTTCTATCTATACACACACAATTCAAATATGGCTCTTTTCCTGAAGGCTATTTAAAGAAAAGTTGGACGATCTTTTGATGGAGAAGAAATTCATATTGTTCAGACCCATAAGCACGTAAATAAATAAAAACAGTATCATATAATAGACTCTGTATTCACGCTTGAATTCCTTGTAAACCTCACAGTGTATATCTGGACAATGAGCCTGTAATGATGCAGTGGAGACCTTTTTTATTGCCACGTATACATATTTCATCCCCCCCCTCTCTTTGTACTGTACCTTTGCTCTACACTGGAGCCGTAAAGCGCTCTGCTCCACGGGGCATCTGATGCAAACTAGCTGCGGCAGTCCAGCCCGAGGTCAGCCAAGGGGAGCTGCCGCCTGAGGCAGGAGGAAGCATGGAGCCGCTGTTCATGTAGAAAGCATGGAGCCGCTGTTCATGTACATGAGGAGGGCGCCGTCCACCCGCCCAGGTTGGGGTCCGAGCGACAGGTGCACCACCGAAGGCCCTGTTTAATCCTGGAAACACAAGTTGTCATTGATTGTGTGTAGTTTTAAGTGGATCCTACGGTGATGCCTGCACTGGGAGATATTCAGGAAATGGCTACTGCCTCTGATGCCGTGCAGTGTGTACAGGCATCGCTCTATCAAGCAGTTACACAATTAATAAGCTTAATTCAAACAGGAAGTAATATTCTTATCTAGAGAAAGAGGAAACAATGACGGTGTTCTTCATCATCCTAGCTGATGTTAATGTTTATTAGCAGCACTTCTGAGAGAAATGATATTAGATTTCCCAGAAGACCGGGATTGAACCATCGACCTTCTGGTTATATGAAGATCGCTCTAACCCTCAGCCACAGTCAAGAGTACTGGGTGTGACCATCACTCTAGTACGTGATATTTTGGTTCAACCTGTGGGGAACAGGATCAAATGATTTTATTTAACTCTGAACCAAACATGTCAACAGATCAAGTCTTTATTTTTCTTTTATCTCATGCCTTTATGTTTTTTCTCATTTTTGGTAACAGTAAAACACAACAGAACATCAGAAATGTTGAATCATATATAATATAGAAATAGTTTTCCAAATTCCAATTATAGTCGCTTCAGTCACATTTCATTCAGGACTTTTTGTTTTGCAGATGCCATTAAGGCATATATGTGTTTACTGTACATGTAAATAATGCATTATACAACTTTTCTATCTCCGTCTCAAACTTTCCTGTTTACAGGTTTTGTGTTATGTTCAGGTGATATTGGGTGAGATCCAAAAATGCAATTATGCCACTTCAGGCTCATTCCGCTCTTCCGCATTCAACTTGAACTCCCACGTTGTGATTGTTTTGGTTTTCACATAGAAAAATATCAACCATTATAAAGGTAAAAACAGTTCCCCCCCCCCCCCCCCCCCCTAACAGCTTCTTTCATTTTCAAAATTCACACCAACAGTTGATTTCTAATTACCTTGGACTGCTGACTGCTGGATTCCTTAATGTGTTGACTCATATCAGCGATTCACAACTCCAGATGGGGGGAGGGAAAAAATAAACAAAACACAAAAAGGATGAAATTGGACGAAGGCTGGTTCCATCTCAGTGTGAACGTTTCTGTTGAACGATGCTTTTTAATCACGTTTCAGGTATTTATCCGAGAGCAGCGGTGTTGGCAGGCGTCGGCCACACGTCGCTGTGAATGACGACAATATGGAACCCATGACACACACCTGGATTGTGTGTCTGTGAGAATCGGGACAGAAACGACTGGAAAAGATCCAGAAAGAAAAAACGTTACTTCAAATAGCAAATACGTCAAAAAAGGGTGCTGAACTTTATGTAGTTTAAAATGACAAGTGACATTTTATTACCGCGACTATCTCTCCTTCTGCTAAACAGCGCTGGGCTCTTTTTCACCAAAAAAAAAAAAAAAAGAAGAAGCCATGAGCCTGTGACCCTGTCAGGAGATAAAATTAAATCTGGGTCACATCATGAGACATTTTGCCTCCGCAGTGCACTTTGCTCCATCGTCACTTCCCTGTTTTTAATTCCAGATGACCTTTGAAAGTCCTTCCTCCTCAGAAAGTTGTCACAGCTCCACACTGTTTGCCTGTTGCAGTGTGATCACACAACCTACACCGGGGGATTAAAGAACTGATTCTTGAGACATTTTCCTTGGGGGATTCGGATTAGTTTTGTTTTACTTATTATTTTTAATAATATATCAATGTCAGTATCTGTACTTTTATTAACAAAGTGGATTTCAAAACCACCACATGGGCCATTCAAGGGCTTTCATATTCAAGAAAGTACATGTTGATGTCGGCAAGAACCTTATGACCTCATACAATGACACTAACTTTATATAGGCAGGGACATGATTATTGATTTATTGATTAGTCTGACGCTGACGTCCATCTGTGAACTCCACCACGGAGAGACGGGGAAATTAAACGCAGAGTGGGATTATAGATTAGCGGAGACAGAACACAGGCAGGTGGAAGACATCACAGTCCTAACGGAGGATTTAGCGGTAATACTCTTCATCCCCACTTTCAGCATCTCATATGTTGAGGGAGGGGGGGGGGGGGGGGGGGGGGGATCTCAGCCCGCTGCCAACATGTATTTAAAGCTAAAGCCGGTGGCAGGCACGTACATATTTTTAGGTTGATCTCAAGACAGCTAATTAATATCTTCATTAGTATGGATAGATGAGGGTGACAAGCAAAGAGGCAGGAGGGGGGGGGGGGGGGGGGCCTCGACATATTCCATTTATGAGCCTGTAAAGTCCTCCTCAGCACTGGAGTTAGAAATTGGTCCGCAGTGGGGAACAGTTCATTCCGTGTATATCACAGCCCTGCCGCGGTGATGAAGTATCTCATCTCACAGCGAGGGGAAATTTATGAGCGGTTTTCTTAATCAGTGCGAGCGACTAACTGGGAGAACAACACCGGGTGATGTGGTGGCGAAGGGGAGCTCTGAAAAAAATGTTTGCTCATTGACTCTGAATGGAATGAAAACCAACTTGTCTTTGATTTTGCTTTGCTGAGATCAACCAGAGAACCAGGAAGAGAGGAGGCAGCTGGTGAAACTGGTCTGTTGTGGGATAGCATGGCACGTTAGCATGGAAGCCGGCTTTATGTTGTAAATATCGTGTCTGTGACTTTTTAAGCACAGATATTAAATGTCAGTAATTTTAGCGATGAACATCCACAAGGAAACCGAAGTTGTTGTGCTTGTGTGCAAGTTTCAAACCAGATTAAATAACTTTTTAATGGTTTCTTAGGGTCCAAGTCATGTAGTTGGTTTGATCCCAGTCTCCTTGGTTTGCTCTGAAAGTTAAATGTCTATTTCACTAGATCCAGGCAGACTTGCAGAAAGGATTTGTGAAATGTTCCCTCACCACAGTGTCTGCTGTTTTTAATTGAAGGAGGAATTATGCTTCTGCCAATCTCACTGTGTCTAAATGTGCATTTTTGGATCAGATGTGATAATTTTTGGGGTAGAATTTGGAAGATGATCCTTTTCAAATCATCCATTTGTTAAAAAATGCATTCAGTCACCTTGACAGACTTCAATTCATCTGCTGAGAAATGCACTTTATAGTTTACAAGTGAATAGACGTCTCCTGAGCCGTTATCATTCAGAGGACGTCTGCACCCAATGACCAAACACGGGGGGGGGGGGGGGGGGGGGTTGACATAAGTGTATTTTGGAATTGCTCCACTCCCCTTCCTCCCATTAAATGATTGTTTGTGGGCCCACTGTGACCAATTTTCTCTGACTGTCCCAGATATATTTTGCGGTGTCGCTTTTGTGTTAAACAAAAAACCTGTAAGATGCCAAAAAAGTGTGTTTGCTGCAGCAAAGCCATCGAGGAGCTGGTCCAGAGGAGGAGACCCTGAGATGGACAGTGGATTGTTTTAGGTGATGTTGAGGTGAATGAAATGTTTTCTGCTCTAAAGCAAAGAAATCACACAGACACTGATGCAGCTGTTGAGATTTGTTCTGTCTTCAATACATGGAAAGCTTTAGTGGAAGAAAATCTAATTTGGTTGAAAAGTAGGTGGCTGTAAAACATATATAATTAAGAGTGTATAGAATCAGAGGATATTATGATTCAACTACATCTACTTCAGAGGTAAATCATACCTTTTGAATTTGATTGCATGGTCCCTGCTGATCCCTCTTTGTGCTGAACACCTTCAGGTCTCTGAGAAAGGAAGTTGGATTTACCAGTAGATGTTAACAAATAGGGTCTGGACTTGTTAATGTTCAATTTCAATATGCTACAATCACAGTATAACACATAACAGGAAACAATACACAACCTGTGGATCTGTTGATGTCAAATACAGAATAGAATCAAATAAAGTGCTTAAAAATAACCTAAAATACAAAATAAATCAACATTCAGAGGTAGTCATTGATTTGTTTTTTTAAAGAGCAGATGCGGGTTTGAGGATCAATGACTGGATGAACTTTACCAATCGTCCAGTTGGGTTAATTCAGTCACTAGAGCAACTTCAGTGATGAACCTCAGTGTAGATACACGACTGTGACCATGACTGTGACTGAATGGGGGGGGGGACCACACTCTTCTCACAACACAAGTTCACACAAAGGTCTCGTTTCCTGACAAATAGGAAGCAAAGTTACAAACTGTAAAATACAGCATTGAGTACAACTCAACTTACACACACTTTTCTTTCCTCCCTCTCTCTCTCTCTCTGCAAAGTCGTCGCTGTGACTCGTGCCAGAAACACAAAGTAATCCTATTTCTGGCTTGTGCTTTTTTCTATGAAAGTGCACATCCAGGAAGTCAGACACACACACGTTGTCGGCTGGAAGGTGCTCATCAGATTTTGCCTCCCTGCCTCATCCAGTTGCATGAGCCTCATTTTACAAAATACAGCTCTTTCTCGCTCGCTGTGTCCCCCCCCCCCCCCTCCCCCCTTATAAAATAAAGACACAACGGCAGCCTGGTGGTTGGCAGTGGTAATCCAGCAGCCTGGCAATAGACATGAATCACGAGAGGTTTCCAGGAGAGCCTTGAGCTGTCAGAGAAAGGAGGCTGTGCTGGGATCTGCCTTCTCATTCAGTTAAATTAAGGTTCTCTGGGATCTATTAAACAGTCGCAGGTCGGGTCGTACCACTGCTGCACACTCGTGTGTTATTGTTTTGCTTGTTTTTTTAATTATTATTATTTGATTGATTTGGTTGAACCCCCCCCCCCCCCTCTGTGTTTTCGCTTTATTTCAGAATAAACCTTTCTCCCTCTTAACGCCGGGCATCCCGCTGCTTCTCACTCTGTTGGTGGGTAAATTTAATTTAATACAAAAATTGGAGATGTATAATTGTGATAGATAAAAGCCTGCTGTTGCACAGAATGGAGCGTTTTAGAGTCTTCAAAACAAGGTCGGCCATTAGCGCGGCGTGACGGATGAGAAAACGAGTCGGGTTGAATCCTGACACACACACCTGTTCCCGGCTCGAACCACACGTTCGCCTGTCATCGGCAATGAACTTCAAAGCTGTTATTCCGGCAGTGTCACACTCCTGATGTGATTCACACTCTTCTCACAGGTTGACATGTGGCCCTGTCAACCAGAAAGCATCTTTTAAGGCGTCTTCACAAAGTTCCACCTCCGCTTTCTCTCTCACTTTGAGGTTTCTCTTGCTCCTTTCTTGTGCTTTTTTCTTCCCCGGTGCTTCTCGACTTGCTCCCCGTGACTCTGTCAGGTGTGAGCTCTCTCACGGTGGCACGTTATACTGGGACACTGACTAATGCGACGCCACAGAGAAACCAGTGTGCCTGATGTCTCCGCTGAGCAGAAGCGATCGCTGCTTTGTTTAAACGTCTTCCTCTTTCACTCCCTCCATCTCACTCCTCTGGAACACTAATATGTTGCCTGGTCTCAGTTGCTGCTCTTTCTGTTGTGACCTCAGTATCTTGTGTTTGGGAAAACAACTCAGCAAACTGAATTACATTAAGATTGCAATCACCCCCGAGTTTAATTTAAATAGTATACTATAATAAATAAACAAAACAATAATACAGAAAATGATACCCACGTGTAATGAGGCAGGACAAGTGGAGATACAACTTCCGAAAAGGAGAAATAAACACAGTGATAAGAGCAAACCCAAGTTTCTGCTGCTCAAAATGTTGTCTTCAGTCAATAATCTGATTTGTAGGGTTATAGTTTTTATTTTGACAACTTCTTTCATCATACTTCTAAATAATACCTTAAACAAACACTTCTGAAATTAAAATATATAGAATATTTAGTTAATATCCAGTCAAAACAGTCAGGACGGATATTTGCTTTTATTTGCATCTCTGAGCATCATGATTAATTAAAATGTGTGTCCACGCACTGCAACATCAGAGATGACAGTGTCTTTACATCCAGTGTCTCCAGAGGACATTTAGGATGAGGGGAACTAGACGGATAACAACAGACATTAGACACCTTGTACGTTGGTGAAGCACTAAAGAGACAAACTGGACTCCTTAAAGTGAGGAGAGCGTGTTAAGGTGAATACAGAGTGAGTTGGTGTTTTTTAATAAACCAACTTCTCCTCCTGTGGTGACGGTAGTAACACACGATGCAGGTTTTGTTTTGACGTGGTTAAAATGGATGCCTTGTAAGGATCTTGAAATTTTTTGCCGACCGTTTTCCCAGCGGAACACATTTATTTCCAGATTGATGAATGCACTTGTCTTCCCTCGTTTCAATCTGATGTGATAATTAACATGCAGAGATGTGCGACCTGCTCGATACAGCGAATCCATCACAGTAAAGAGCACGTCTCCTTTTGTTTTGCTGGGCGGTCGTAATGCAGTTTGGAGCTGAGGCAGTTTTTCAAAATGTGGTTATTTTAAAATTCAGATGCTGGTGTTGAAACAGGAAGAAGCCCCCCCATCCCCCCCTGCTGTGCTTTAGACGGCGCCTCCCAGACAGATGCTTGGCACTCACTGTAATTTCAGAGAAATAATATATTTTGCGAAAGCAGGTTACAGTTTTAAAAGGTCAGATGTGAAGCAGGTATTTTCTCCACCTGCAGCAGAAGGCAATGGGATCCGAACAGGGGAGGATGAGGAGGAGGAGGAGGAGGGAGAGAATGAAGTTTGCCGTGTTTCTGAGAGTCCAGACTTTCTTTAATTAACACACTGGTCCACTGAGCAGTTGGAACAATCCTCTTCACTCTGCACATTAATGACCATTGTCTCCAGAAACCTCCCGTCCTCTCCAAAGTGGTTCTGCTTCGACCCTTCAGGAATGTTCTGACTCCGCAGGACTTGGATCTTAAGCAGATTTAAGAGGATCAGAAAGTCAAATGTTATAAAAGTATTCTGAGGACATGAATCATATGCAGCTGATTATAGGTTTTTAACAACTTCTACAAATCAAAAATAATTAGCTTGGTGATGCAATGGTTTGGTAAACAGTGTAAATAAGTCATGTCAAGGACTCTGAGTATGAACCATGGTTTTAGAGTGTTTTAAAGCAAAAACGTGCAACTTTTTTTAAGCTTTGAATTAACAGCTTGTAAATGAGTTTGATGGATTACTGACTTGGAATATGGAGAATGTTAATACTTTCATTCCCACTCCTCGAGCCTGCAGTTTTTTGATCCATGTGCTTTTAGTGATCGGGTAGAATCGGGCCCAGCGAGTTCTAGAGTGATGCCATGACTTAGATCAGTTATAAAGACTGAAAGTTATGAACAACCAGTGTTTAAGCTTGAATATTCAGGCAGGAAACCTTTAAAATGTGTGAAATCTAAACAGAGGTTGGTGTATTTGGTAGAGGAAGCCGGGGATCATGGGTAACATCCACCATTCAGCTGTATTTCAATTCCACTCCACACTTTGATAGATTTGTTTTCCTGGAAATAACAACCAGTGTAAGTAGTGTTGCTTTAATTCATGTCTAACGAATGATGCAGCCTCATTTAATTTACTCAACCCTTTTCAAGACAAGCTCCACAAACTTCAGTTTCCTAAATGAAGGCACAATGATCAGTGACCTAAGTCGTTATTTTGCTTGCGGCAACTTTTTGGTTCAGTTCACCTTGTTTCCTTTGCCCTGGTTCTTGTTTTTATTGGTTATGATCACATTGTTGATCTGAAAAAATGGCGGCATGACTATGATTTAGTCGGGAACATGGTCTGATAATCAGTCAGAGTATTAATAAGCCAAGAAGTTTGTCAAACGGTAAATCTGTGGACTATAACAGCAAAGGTTAGTGTCCAGCCATGGTGGTAAAATCAGAATCATGACTTTTATTGCACTTTTATCCGTCGGGAAGTTTCCTTCTTCCTCTGCAGCTCGAGTCAGTTTAACGCTGAAAGAGAAACTCTCTCCTCCTCCGATGCAGCGCTCTGTTCCAACCCTCTCAAACATTCACTCTAATCACCTGCCCGTGATTTCTGCTTTGTGATTCTCTTGTCAATATTGAAGCTGGGATCCATTATTTAATGTTTTCTCTCCCTTTTGTCTCCTTCTCCTCTCCTCTAGGTGAGTGTCAGTCAACAGCTTGTGGATTATTCCAGTCAGCCGTGAGTTGCTGAGTCCCTCTGCGTGGCCTGTTCCTCGCAGAGCGTTGTATGATTCTGCCATCAGGTTTGAAATGATTGCCCCCTTCTCGCTGCGAGTTGCTGTGATTGTGATCAAAGGCAGAGAGGCGGCGAGCCCAGAGAGACGAGCCTCACCGCGGCAGCTCCGGTTGCTGTTGGCTTGAGCCACACGGAGATAAAAGTGATGTCGCCGGTGACTGAGGGCGTCGGTGTTTCTCTGGGTTTGATGGTGTTCGTTATTCCGGGCTCGAGTCGGCCTCTAATCACTCCGTCAGCTTCCTGGAAACTGCATGGACGCTGCATTTAGGGAAACTTTATTCCTCTATTCTTCTTTTTACAGTTGAATTTACTGTGGGTTGATTACTGCGGCCTGCTGAACTCTCTCAATGAGCGATGATGGATTATGTGCTGTTGGGATGAGTTAAACCAAATATAAGATCACATGTGATGTTACATGTGTTGTTTAGGACCCAGAAACCGTCCCTGAGATGATACACTTTGTAAAAAATCTTAATATAATATGTAATAGACGTATACAACTGCTTTTAAATGACATTATGTGCCGAATACAATCCTCCAGCAAAGATTACGTTGTTTCCAGAGCAGAAACCCAACGATCATGAGGGATTCTTTCTCTAAACTTCACATTTCTGTTCATCAGGCTTTGACCCGGTGCCTTTTGATACCTTGGTTATAAGGCACCTGGTCAGAATACCTCTCCTCCTCACGACTTGTTTCTAATTGCAATGGGAAAGTGAAGAACCTCATATGATGCTAATCAGTCTTGTGGTGCCTGATGGAGCAGCAGCAGCTTCCTGTGTTGACGTATCTTTACGCCCAAATGGTAATTAGTAAAACACTGACATCCTGTACTTCCTCTATAGTAATACGATCTGTATTTACCCTACAGGTTCCACCTGTTTAATACATGAGGCTTAATTACATTTTGGATCATCCTTTTGAATATTAATGAGGAAAATGGAAGAACATCAACATCTCAGCTGCCTCTCGTCAGAAATTCTACATACGTGAAGTTAAAGTCACATATTTTTGGGGCTAAATTATGAACCTAAGTTGATTTGTTTAATTGTTATTGCACATCATTTACACAGTGTTAAGAAAGGTCATTATTTGCTTGTGGCTGTGATTGGTTCCATTAACCCCACGATCCTCAAAGGATAAGCACTATAGTGACGGATGGCTGGATTTATTGTTTTTTGTGATTGTTAGTTTATTTGTGATTTAAAGTTTGTTTATAAGTGAGTTTTAAAGTCGTGAACTTTAGAGTTGAATACTTTGAACCATGACAAGTGGTAAAACGGGATATATATTTATATATGTATATATACGGGGGTGATTCGCCTGAGGTTTTGCTGAAAGCATCCATCACACCCATTGATCTTAAAGACCAAACGTAGCATCTTCAAACCTGCACTTGTTCCAGTAAGAGTGACAGAAATCTTCAATATACAGTTCCTTTTCAAAACTTTTCACATTGTGGGATTTAATGAACACTGCAGCCTGCAGGAGACACTGGTCGTCTAATTGCTTTTAAAGCTCGCAAACACTGGCTGTCAACAGACGTGTTTCATCAAGCAAGCTCCAATAAGAAGCCACTGTGAAATATTGATAGGGGGATTTGCACAAGCAATTCTGAAACACTAAAATCTGATTCATTGGCATAATATTTATTGTCTCCTCAGCCCTCGTGGTTGAGACCAGTGGCTCCAGGAAAACCGATATACAAGTGCACATGCACAAACACACACACACACACACACACACACACACACACACACACACACACACACACACACACACTCCAGTGGTCATTAAAAGCGCACGTCACCAGGGGCATATCCCTGGCAACACCTGCCAAAGCCATTATCTGCCACCCTGTCCTAGACCAACGCTTTGGCAAACATCTGAGCAATTAGGCCAGATTATTGGCAACCTTCCTTGGCCTTGCCCCATTATCAAGACCACTAATTACTCTCAGTGTTCAGGGCTCTCTCTCTCTCTCTCGCTCGGTGTGGGTGGAGCAGGCGGCAGAGGCCGAGTGGAAAGAGATCGGGGAGGAAGCAGAGGGGAAAGAGGAAGAGACACAAATAGACGGATGACCGAAGGTGTGGGGTTTCATTAGCGGTCGCCACGAGAGGGGATGTGGCAGCTCGGTGACACCTTCTATTTGTGACACCTGTGCGTTAAGTGTGTTCGAAGGTCCCCACGGGAAATACTGTGTCAGAAGAAGCCGTTTCAAAGTGTCATCAGCCGAGAGATTGAAGTCTTTACCGGGCGTAATGATAGCTGATGACTCGTGCTGGCTCTTCTGTTGGTTCTCGGCAGAGTGTAAAATTATGCCTGCTGGGCGATTGCAGCTTTAATGGAGAATGGCACACAAACAAGGTGCACATATGGACACTTGGGTGCACGCTTCGGTGGACTCACACCCCCAATGTGCACACGCTGAGACACACTTGCGTATAGTATACGAGTGGAGATAACCCCAACCATTTTTAGCTCAAGGTGCACTACGCCATAAACAGCATTTTTTCGCCACCACTGTAATTTTGTTGTACAAATGTTTTTATCAAAATTCAAAAATATAACCAAAGGTTATTATCCACAGAAGAAGAAGCATCGGTTTTCCAAAAGAAAAACAGTGACTTAGAAAACACCATAAAGGTCAACAAGAGGTTATAATCCTTTAGTTCCGCATTTTTAAATGAAGCATATTAACATTTGATAAGAGCTTTTAAGTAGATCATTTACCTTGAGGCATTTATTCCAATGTGTAGCCTGAAGCGTTCCCCAAGTTCTCCAGTCTCTTAACTGCTTAAATAAAGGTTACATATATGTTATTATTGAAAAACACTGGTTGCACAAGCTGACGTCTAATAGGTCGGCTAATTGCAAAGAAGACTGATAAAGTGTTAAAGATAGAGGCTCTAACAACTATATGTAGTATGTTTCCTCTGCATGCATTTGATTGGGCAATGATATGACTGATGTTATATATACTTTAAATTTGTATCATACAGTAGTTAATATACATAGTACACAGTAGTTGCTTTTGAGATGTCTGTTAGTTTATATCAACAACTAATGACTAAAGAACATCTTTGACTCCTAAGGCTAATTTTTTGCAGCTTTTGCTTGCATCGGCTACACTGCCCCCTGTTGGCTTCCGGTGGTACTGCTCCATTTCGTCTGTTTCCCTCGTATCTTTAAGCTTATTTTAGAAAACATGCACAAACGTGGACGGACCCAACGGAGAGTCCACTGCTCAAAACCCTTTAATGAGTCCTCTCGACAAAGTCAGGGCGGTTTATCTTCTGCAAAAACTGGATTCTTACAAATTAGATTTAAATCTGAATATTGATTTAATACTCCCACACTATTGTGCTTCCCTCCACCAGCCAAACACACACACACACACTTACTCAGACACACATTGACTCCCAGGTTTGCTTTTATCCTCTCAATACATCTGGCTCGTCCCTGTGATAGACCAAAGGTGGTAGAGGTCTGAGAGCTGTTCCGACGAGGAGACACCTGCATGCTAAGAACGTGGTCAGTGGAGATTTCACCTCAGACCTCAGCTCTGTCTAGCATTCCCATCACCAAAGGTCAGATATCACAGATAACTTATTTTCTTCACTGCAGAGAGGAGGCTGAACTTCACACACTCACAATGACATATAGAAGGAGGAGGGTTTTTTTTTTAACGTGGCACTTTGAGCTGCTCTGGGGAGTTTTCTCTGGACGCGTCGAGGAGTCAGTGGATTATAAACCTCATTCAGAGGCATTGTTCTTCCTCACTACCGATCCCTGTGTTTTCTACACCCTCAGCCTCTCTTTTTGCTCTTCCCGTTTTCCCTCCGTGAAGTCTCGTCCTCTTCCCGAAAGCAGAGCGAGCACAGCGTGAAGCCTGGAAGAAATAGAAATTAGACCTTATTAATTCTCCCTGGTGGCTGAAGGACCAATAGTCGTGGATATGTCAGAGTTTTTTGTCAGAGGGAAGCAGAGCGGGAGAATACCAGAGCTTGTGTGAGGGTGATTTCATAGCAGGCGTTGTTTGGAGAGGTTTTATTTGAACTCTGGACGGTTTATTCCTTTAATTTGTTTAATTTGGGGGAAAAGAGAGCGATGCCATTTAGAGCAAATAACCACACAGACACTGCATGGAACACAGACCTCCTCCAAGCTAACTGTGGCTTGGTTTATTAGAAGAGGGGGATGTTATTGGTTCAGCAACAGGAAGCAACCATAGACACATTGGTTGTATTGGTTTACAGGGACGGGTGGAGTCAAAGGAGCCAAGTCAGTGCAACAAAGCCATTTTTTAACCATGGGTGCAACTGGAGTCATGATGAGGTTTAGGAGAGAGAACACGCATACGACAGAAAATGCTAGATTGTGCCTTTGTTAACTGGGAAGTTTAAGACTGTAAATGGTTTGT
This sequence comes from Pleuronectes platessa, assembly GCF_947347685.1. Classification (NCBI taxonomy): domain Eukaryota; kingdom Metazoa; phylum Chordata; class Actinopteri; order Pleuronectiformes; family Pleuronectidae; genus Pleuronectes; species Pleuronectes platessa. The sequence continues at coordinate 3,800,230 of NC_070640.1, read as the reverse complement.
ATTGTGCACATCTGTTATTGTCAATCAATGAATGAATAGATTTTGTCCTGGCCGGAATGTGTTATCCCCAAAAAAAGAAAAGCTTCTATAATTACTCTGGAGTGTTATGTTGGTTGTGTTTTCCTCTAATTAGGGTTGAGGAACCTTTTCTTAACAACGCTCATTTCAATTTATTTAACACCAGTCCCGAACACATCCTTAAACATCAGAGGGTGGAGCAGCTGATGTCACATGGTAGTGATGATGATATTCAACTTCAAGCAGCAACAAACTCTCCCACTCATTCAGGTTTCAGCCTCTTAGCTATAAACCTTCCTCTCTGACTTTGACACTATCAGAATGAGTTTTCGTTGGTCTCCCAGTCTCTGCTGAACAAATGTTGAGTTAACCCGAAGCCCAGTTTTCCCAGCAACTCGTCCAGTTTAATGCATATTTCCACCTATAAAGACAATTAACCTCAAATCATCATATAGACCACAAAATAGAGACAATGGCTTCTTCATCGTTTCTTGTCTCAACAGTCTCTATGATGATTTATGCAAAGACACGTAACACATATTTGTGTTTTGTTGACCCTGGCTCTGACCTTACAGACATACAGCCAGAAGGGATCCCCCTGCAGGACATGTCCGTCCACTCTTTTATGTTGTTGTCTTTCTATCTTTTGGCTGCCTTGACTAATTGTCTTGCATCAAGTTGCCTCGTGGGCTCAGGACGATGAAGAGGTCAGAGGTTACACCCACCTCTGCTCTAAGGGAAGGAGTAAACAACCTCACGCTTTAATCAACGATTCACATAACATGGAAACACAATCTTCATTCTTAGTTCACTGGACAATGCAAATCAGAAACCAAGAAAGCCACAAAACTGCAGTGATACGTTCTGTGTGTGTGTCTGTGTGTGTGGTGATATTTGTGTTAATGGCTGTGGAAATGGTGATAGCTAATTATGACTAAAGTGTTATTAGACCAGCATTGTCTAGTATTAAATGGATTAATATAATGAAGAGAAGATGGGGAAATTCAAGGATACAAAATGGTTTTCATTATGAGATTACTTTCCTCGTCCAGACTATCAAGATAATCACTTTAAACTTTACAATTTGCAAAAACATTTTCTTAATAAAAGTCCATAAACTGCACATGCCCATGATTAACTTGTCTGTAGTTTATTAAATGTGTGACATGACCGGTGTTGTGTCATTGTTGTTGAATTATGTTCACGGCTTAATCACTGTTTTCCAAATCGTGAGTGTTGCCCCTTAGTTTCATCATTGTCCTCGCTGGTTTGAATTCAGCTGCTCTGAATGAAGCCTGTCATGTTGTCAGTCTCTCTCCAGAGGAAAAGGTCCCGGAGGTGTACCTTGATTTTAAATTCCTGCACGGGGGGAGTTTGTCCGTTGCACGTTTCACAGGCTACACACAAAATCATGTGTGAACCCATTGATGTGCTTTTGTATCTTTGTCACGCGCTTTGATTTCCTTTCTTCAAACAATAAAGGCATGGCTGATGAAGAGCGGCTCTTCACAGGGGCTGAAACACTCGAGACACTTGAGAGGGAAGTTTCAGGGGGCTGAAAAAAGTTCAAGAGACGCCCGAGGTCCTTTCATCGTCCACGAGAGCCACGCGTCAAACTGCTCGGCCCCAGCTGTGATTCTGAACCTTTGTCCGTTGGAGGAGATTGATAAATGGGCCGGGCCGGTCGGTTTGCATCTGCAATTCCCCTCTGCCGCTGCCTTTCAAACACGACCACATGCTGCAGCGACAAAGAGGCATTTTAATAGGCCTCAGATGAATTATCTATAACTAAGACTGAATAAATCTTTAATCGCTGTAATGAACTTTAGAGTATGGATTCAAAAAGCCATTTAGCTGATAAATGACCCGTGGAGGGCTCTGATACGAGGATAAATCAAATGAGGCTGGGGTCTTCACTCCTTCTTTTTCTTTTTTTTTTTCACCCGACGACCAGCTTATTTCAATAATTGACTTTAGGGCACAACAGCTCAGAGCACATCTGCTGATAAGCAAGATGAACAATCTGGTGTTATCGCAAAGAATATTCAGTATATATTCTGTTTTGCTCCCAGGATAAAGAATTCCAGCCGAGGTCCCTCAGCGTCTCACTGGGACGCTCCGGTCCTCTGCTGATTCATTGCTGGAGACAAACTGTGACTCAGTGAAGACCCCTGTCCTCTCACAGACACACACTTGTGCTTTACTGTACAAAACGACAGACTGAGGTCAAGCTCTTCATCTAGAGTGCTATTTTTGTTATTTTTTTTTTGGGGGGGGGGGGGGGGGTTGGCCGTACTCCCACCAGCACGTCACCATTAATTACTGGGATTCCTCAAGATTCCTTCAAGGAACATGATCAAATATGATACCCTCCTGTTTTTTCTCCATGTCAGCAGTTTTGTGTGTATGTCTGTGTGTGTGTGCATGTGTGTGTGTGTGCATGTGTGTGTGTGTGTGCATGCCCCATGCTCATATTTCAGGGGGGGGGGGGGAGTGAGATTGTCTTTTTTACCTTTTGTTCCCTCGCATTTGATTTATAGGTTGACAAAAAGCGCATCTATCCACAGGCGGGCGGAGCTGCTCTTGCGGTGCGACAGGGAACCGGCCCCTGCTCCTGCTTCCCCGGCTCCGATAGCCACTGTGATTTTTGCACGGCTGCAATATGCCGGCAAATGAGCCACAAAATGAGAGCAGGGCTACATGAGTATTAGAGGCGCCGGGGCCAATATGTTCTCCACCGCACACCATCAGCTGCGGTCGCTTTGGTTGTAGAGTTCACGTGTTTTGCTCGACAGCAGCACACAGCTGATGACCACACATTATTCTTTTATTACAGTCCAACATGTTAAAGCCTCACACGGTCATTTGACTCTTTGCCTCCTTGTTTGTTTCGTATATTTTCTGAATATCTCGTTCGGGCTGTAAACAAGTTTGAAATATGCAGCGCCTTTCAATAAGCTACACTTCCAGAAACACTGCATCATCATCAATTACTTTCCTCATGAAGATGAATTACTCTCACAGCTCCTCCACAGAAGTTCTTCTTCTTTTCATGCAGAACTCTGAAGCGTTGGTGCACCGCCCTCATTTGAGCTGAGCTCTGCAGAGCATCAGTTTAAGAGGAGATCACAAAGCCCTGGAATGGAACATGTAATGCTCCTCACAGCTTTCCTCCCTGTGAGACAGTCACTTGGGCGATTTCCTCCCACTTGTCTGTGAGAACATCTTTTTTTTTTTTTGGTTTGCTTGCCAAGACAAGTACATGAGAGCCGGCTGGATCAACGAGCATTCACTTCAGCCCAATCCTGTTAAATTACAATCTAGAATCCTGTCAAAACCTGGACGGTTAAGTGTTCAGTGTTTATTTGCTCTGCAGCTGAATTTTTTGAAAGAAGCAATTTCATCTATATTTGGACCTGTCGTGCGTTGTGTTGCTGCTGCCACCCACTATCAGAGGCGTTCCCTTTATATTGAATAGGGGACATTAGATATTCAAAGTACGCTGCTGTTTACTGACAAGGTGGTGCAACCTGCTCAGCAGGGGCTGAAAGGTGCTCAGCTTTGACAATTACTTGGCTCAAAGTGACTGAGAACAACAACGACTGAGATGAAGCAGAGCCAATAACATTCAGCGGGGAACCCGTTAAAACAGCGGTGCCAATTCCCTTTACTAAGGAGCTGTCATCTCGCCAAATGACGCGCGTCAGTGGGTTTCACTTCCCTTTTTTCCCTGGTGCTGCTTTACAGAGTTGTTTCTGCATTTGAAAGCCTACTTATTACAATCTTTGAGCTCTGGCAGAAATCTTGTCTTTAGTGGAAGAGATGTTTCTGAAAGCTTGTTCCACACTTGGGGAATGGAGCATTTTGTCGAGAGGAGCTATTCATGTGAAATGTATCGTCAAGTCAACTTTCGGTGCCGCTTGACAGCCGAGGAATCAAGAGAGCTTTGTAGTAAAATCCCTCGTTGTGTCCCGATGACGTGATGAACCCTGTTCAGCTAAACCTGTGATTGACCAATGAGCAGCTTCGGTGTCACGAGGACCTGAGCCCAGTTCTGACCTCACTGCTATTTTTAAAGGTGGTTTATTAAGTTTTCTCTGCTGCAGAGCGGAGGGGGAAGGGGGGGGGGGGTGCTGGTTCCCTGCCAGGAGCTTCAGAGCCATCATCGTGTTTAGAGGTTATAAAACACCCTTATGGAGGTGCTACTAAAAAAAGGTTTGACTGTTATTATCATTCCAAGTATACACCTGAACAAGATGTTGTGACTCACAGACCAGATTTAAAAAGTAATGCAACAAAACATGCAACCGGGGGAACAAGGCTGCTTTACAAGGCTGACTGTCCCCCGGTGTGTGGATCAATAAAGTTTTATCTTATCTTAACATACGTGCACTGAGCTCAGGACATTTTCCAGAGGGGCTGTTTCTGTTCTGTTGCCCCGAAATGAAATAAGTCGGCAGTTTTATAATGTTTCTATCAAGTGATGGACACAAAACTGGAAGAATGAAAAATATCTGAGGATGAAAAAGAGAAACCAAGGAGATTTGGAATAAAGGGTGGATGCACGGACGTGTTTTCAGCAGAAGCATCTGAACATCACGTCCTGCCTCCTGCTGCTCCGCCCAGGCTCCGCCCCTCATTTGAATGTCCTCCATGTTTCCACGTCTGATCTCTTGATCCCTTCTTTATATACAAAACTCCAGGAAACCGGGGTCCAGACCTGTTCCTGGAGTTTACCTTTCATTTCACCGGGCTATGGTGATATACAGAATAATGTGAGTTTAATGCCTGGGTATTAAATAGCACCACGCTGTGTCTTCCTGTGTGCAGGAGGTCTTTCTTGCAGTGGGAGTATTTGTAACCGGGACCACGTGCTCACCTTCCTATCTCATCCTTTACTCTTTTGATTTTCACTCCGACTGGTGAATGGGAAATTAGCGGAGGATCCTACTCACAGATCCAATAAACATTTAGTCCAAATTGATCTCATTACATAAGACGACTGCAAAGTAGAGAGGAGTAAAAAGCCCAGTGGCGGTTCTGATTGACACTTCCCCGCCCACCTTATTTTTTGTGTTAGTATTCAGCCTCTCCACACGTCCAGTAACAGATTCTTACAAAGCCATTGCTCTTGGTTTACTATGTGATTGCAGCGCCGGGCTTCATCATAATGCAGCGACATGAGGTGGAGGCACCGGCAGCCATTATCTGTCCCCTGAGCAGGCTGCTTAGCTGGCCGGCTGGGTGGAGGTGTATTAACAAGGCCACTTCATTTTATTTTATTTTTTTTTATCCCACCGCCACCGCCACATCGCTTCTGCATGGACGGCCATTTATTATTTATAGGGCTCGCTTTGGAGGTGCGTGCCAGGCAGATGCACACACATCCATCACCGCGTGTGGGCTCAGGCTGATGTCATAGAACACGTATGCATGTGCAAACACGTGTTAACACTCAGGCGTGTACAACACTGCCGATGTAGTAGACGCTGGTTTCTACACACACATGATTCGACATGCTGCTGACATGGGTTTAGCAAAGATTAGCCAGGATTAGATTGGATCTGCAGCAGAAATGAACAACTAATTGAAAATACATTCTGTTCATAGCAATTATGAGCTATAGGCTGGATTAGTCCTGATTTATACACAGAGAGAGGAAAAGGTTATTTACCTTCACGTTACTCCGGAAAACGTCTATACATAATAATACAGATTATCAGCTTGTATTATAGAAAACCTCCTTAATTCTCCGCTACACTTCAGATTCAGATTATTTGATCAAACAACTAATTCCGTCATTTTTATTCAATTTGAATCATGTTGTTGTCGGGAGGTGCTGATTGTCTTCAAGGACAATTACTTAACCACTCTCCAGTTAAACCAAGGATAATATTACCTATTGTTTATAACACGGCCCTGATGAATACTAAGTTTTGATTGCTCACGAGGTGCATGTGCTTTATTTTTCAGACAAATCCTCATTACTGTCTAAATTAATCTGGCTCCTCCTGGGAGCTTCTCTGTTCAGACGATATTAGGCTTCAGCTTCACTCATTTTCTCTTTTTTTGTTTTAAATATTGATAAAATAACAAAATGACACAAAAAGGAAACTTTTCTTTTAAAGAGCAGGAAGGAAAACTTCCAGAAAACTGTTGTATATCTGAAATAATTAACATATTTCACAACATAAACTATTTTACTGCAAAATCAACCATTGATGAGATTCAGATCATTTACAGCTGATTTGAAACAGAAAATACGTTTTGAGTGAAAAGCAATTATTAGCATATTGTGTGTTTTTCTCTTTTCGTGACCATGTGTTTGTATTTTACACATTTTCTTCACTCATTAGGATGTTTGAAACCTAATCTGTCGGTAATCGATACTCACAGCAACTAGATACAGTTTGGAAAGATATTATGAACATATGAATATACAATATGTGTATCTTCTTGCAAATACTAACTCAAATAAATAGACAATATTTAACTGCTGATATTTACTCGACAAGATTGTGAGAGCTCTAGACACTGACCTGCTGATGTCACTGTCATACACAGCAGATGAAGTAAATGTGGAACATGTCACAGTTAGCTTGTAGTGTCTATACAGCAAACGCACACACACACAGCACACACACAAGTCCTGACGAATCCCAGTGTGTAGACAGTGGCTTCTTTATTCACATTTCTAATGCAACACGCAAATATGTGCAAATGCAAACCTCTAAATCTCATATGCACACATCACTACCCTCCGACCTACCACACATCTCATGGACAAAACACACACGAGTCCTGACCAATCACAGTGTGCAGATAGTGGCTATCAAATTATTATTTGTAATGGAACGCACAAATATGTGCAAATGTGCATTTCTGAGCCGTACATCTTGTATGCACACATCACTACCCACAGACCTGCCATAAATCTTATGGACAAAACAGACACACACACACACACACACACACACACACACACACACAGACACAATCTCCCCAGACTTGCTCACTGGCCTGTGGTTTATGTGACACATCCTCAGCCCCTGCAGTGATGCCCAGAGATGAGCCCCAGTGGTGGAGGTGACACACACACACACACAGACAAACACACACACACACACACACACACACACACACACACACACACACACATTAAACATGGATCAGGTGACCTATGCCTCGCAGACTTCAACCAGGCTCACTGGCCCTTGGATGATGAGTGGCAGGCAGCTCCTCTCTCACTGCCTGTCGCCTCTCCTCTTTAATATCCTCCTCTTCCTTTCCATTCACAGACCCACAGGAATCCCAATTTGTTTCCAGCCTGTACAGGAGGAGGATTTTTTACTTATTTTTAACACGAGCATTACTTTCCCAGGGTGCTTAAATTGTTCCCATTTCAAAACACATTATGCCGTGTGTTCTTTTCCGGTGTCTGGAGAACTTGGGCGAGAAATAAAAAATAAGAAAAAAGGAAGGCAGTGTAATTTCTGAAATGAAGGAACAACACAGTCCTCTCTCTCTCTCTCTCTCTCTTTCTTTCTCTCTCTCTCTCTCTCTCTCTCTCTCTCTCTCTCTCTCTGGCTACTTCCGACATCGGCTCTAATGGCCCCATAAGAATTTTGATCAAATACTTTCGAGCTGCATTAATTGATTTCTCTTTGTTAATCTGAGGCGGTGGAACAAACATTTTAACAAACAGTCATTTAATCCAGGAGGCCCTGAGCACAATTAGGAAGAATTTGAAGCTTTATTTCTGTGCACCTGCTTGAATATTAGTCCATTAGTCACTCTGCCCGTTTTTCAGACATGAACTCTGGAGGATGTCCTCAGAATTGAGGTCTGGACCTTCACTTGAGTTTGTCTCCCACACATGAACAATGCAGTGGAACCTGCTCGGCTCAGATCCCTTCACAGCCACACAGAAATCTCTGGGGGGGGATTCAGGTTAGAGGTGGAGCAGCACAGGACGTGACGCATTCATTCTGCTGTGGAGATCACGTGTCTTTCATGGACACGTCATCCACACACCCACTCATCCACCCATCAGCTGCTCAATGTGGTTGGAAACCAGGCTGATGAGAGCGGGGGGGGGGCAGCCGAGGCCAAAAGAGATCAAAACCAGGAACTAAAAGAGATCAGTGGAGCTTTTTGTGCATTAATCTCTTGGAGCCCCTCCTTTGACGTTACACAGTCGTTTGATCCACTTGATTAGCGCCGCTCGGAGCCAGATTTGGTTCAAAATCTTTAGTATTATTAAAACACGTGTTGCTTTTAAAGCTCTGGGGGTTTCTAAGACTTACTGGTTTGGGTCAGGGCGTCGGGGACCTAGCTGGACATGGCCCCGTGATGGTTAATTAACCTTACGTTTGCTGATGAAGATAAAATGATTGTTACAGTACATTTCTGTTCCGGCAAAGTTGTGCATGAATTAAATCGACACTGATGTGAGAGGAGTTTGAAATGACCTCAAAAGTGTAAGATGGAGTCGCCCGTATTCAACAGGAAGTGGAGACAAGTCGTCCATCTTTATTTACAGTCTTCTGTTCTTACCCACAGCAGAAAGCCTCGTCTTCACTGTGGCTGTCCTTTCTTTCAGTGTTCTCCTGACTAAATTCACTATAAAGGCCGTGCATGTGATCACTTAACCTATCACAGCACAGCCGCACTAACATGTTGTCGAAGAGAACTGTGATTACATTTCTTGTGTAGGGAAAATAATCCCCCTCCCCCCGTTTCTGAGAGTGAAGCATGTAGGGAAAAGGAAAGAAGTGACTTCCCCCCCCATCACATTTGTCTACAGCCGATGCCCCTGGTCCTTCCTAAATAGACGTATCCTTGTTGCACGGCCCCTTTTTGAAAAATGACTCTATTATGAAGAAGTCAAGCAGCCAAAATAGCCTTTGGTCGAATTTAAAGCTCTGATTTATCATCATCCAATTATAGTATTGAGAAGGTGCAGTGCACTCCGCACAGAGTATTACTCTCATCCATACTTGATACAGGAATCCAGGCCACATGTTAAAGACGACCAGTGCACGTGTGTCTCCGCTGCACAATAAATCCAGAGTGAAATCAACTATATTAAAAAACCCTTCAGATCCGACTGGTCAATAATCCATCTTTATTGATGAGCTACCGTGTTGTTGTGCTGAATGTCAAACTGAGGCAGAGATCGAACCTTTTACAGAGACGCTCCGTCACCGAGGTCTCACGTACACATGCACAGCGTGTCGTACACAACAGCTAGAGATGTAACACAACAACACAACAACTGAATTGCTGATGCATGTAGAAGTAATTTATCTGATTGTTTCTATGAGCTCTATGTATGTCGATTGGGGTTTTGTTGGAGATCTGCCATCAAATCACAAGATGTGTGTTATCTTGTGTGTTTTTCAGCCCAATATGTTGATGCACAATGTAAAAGGGAAAGGAAATACATAAAAAAAGATGTAAAGGCAAACATATTTTAACGTGGTAGATGAAGGGGACATGAAAAATTGAGACTTCAGATTTGACATGATATTTCCTGCCTCCCTCATCATCAGCTGGAAATGATTTACTCTCAACATTTGTGTATATATTCTGGGAATCATCGTCAAAGTAAACATCAGAGACAAACATGAGCAGAATCCTTACCTGGGAGACAAAGAGGAATCTGTACCATCTTACATCCACACAGATATTTTACATGATACTTTATTTCATTTTAAATACAAATATTTAAATGTATCTAATCAGTATTTATACATAATCACATCTATTTATGTTCCTCCCTCTTTCTCACCTGTCAAGGCAGCTACTGTGTGTGTGGTGTGTGTGTGGTGTGTGTGTGTGTGTGTGTGTTTTCCACTTTCCTTTCATAATATAGATGGTGTGTGAGGTACAGTTGGTTATTGTTGATTGTACAAGTACACACATACAATATGTAGTGTACACACATTCAGGAATACACACATACAGACTTACAAAGACCTCAGACTCTCCTGTGAGTCACGATTCCTAAGACAAAGGAGGTTTGTTGCTTCTCACTCTGTCCCTATTTTTTGCTCTGTCATAACACACACACACATAGAACATTGATTTGCCTTCTCTCCTCCCTCCTTCTCCACCACCTGACAAATCTGTCTTTATTATTGTAATATTCTCATTCTTATAGCGATACTTTTTATTCCTTTAACTTCTTCTCTAATCGATGTCACATCACCCCCCCTCCAGCTCCTCCACCTCCTCCTCCTCCTCCTCCACCTCCTACTCCACTACTGCATTAGCGTCTGTCTATCACACGTGTTCGGTCTTTGCTTCCCGGCCGTCGAGCCTTAGTGTCACATTTCACTCAGAACTAGAATAGTTTATAAAAGTCCAGTAAGTCTGCAGTCACTCACGTGAGAGGAGGGGGAATTACTTATAGTTTCTCTTTTCAATCTCCACTGCTTTGCCCTTTAAATTCCTTCGATATTAAACATCTCATTGAAACTCGACACTTCCTGACTTCCTGTAGATGTTTAAAATTACAGATTTACTAGAAAATGAGCTGCTGGAAAATCAGTGTACAGATCTGTGTTGAGAGTTGTGTAACTCCAAACAGCTCTGTGAAAGCAATTAGAAATATATCTTGGAGAAAAACAGTATTTTTGTACTAGAGCCTGAACTGTATATTATTATAAGATATAAATCAGAAACTATAATATAAATAAAGCAGAATTTACAGATGAAGTACTGATGGAGAATTCAACGTGTGTTTTCCAAGCCTCTTTCTGAGGAGCTGGCTTCTTTCTCTTCGCCGGACGCCTGCATCGCTCTGCAGCTCCTCTGCAAACATCCCAGCCGTTCTTATCTCGTCCTCCCTGGCCTCTCTTCCTCCCTCTCTCTCTCTCTCTCTCTCTCTCTCACTTTCTGTGTGTTTTACTGTGTCTCTCTCACATCTGTCCCAGATTAAAGGCTCGTCTCCACTCCAGAACCCTGCCAGCCTACAGCCTGTTGATGGGCTTGGAACAGGGTCACAGCACTGATCTTGTCCAAGAGGCTGCCTTTGAAGCAGCCTGGGACGCATGCACACACACACACACACACACACACACACAGAGACACACACACACGCACACAGGCCTTTCCTCTTCCTCTCTCCGTGCTGTGATGAAGTGGTCGGGGTGTGACTCTCCCCTGCTCTCTACTCGCACCTTTTTTTTAATGAAGTTTGCTAATACACTGGCATCGACAGTAAAACCGGGGGAATGGAGTCCAGGGATTCTTCTCAGCCAATATGTCGGGGAGTGTAACGGTATCCGTCGTGGAAGTTAATCAACTTATCTGTGTGCGGGAGCGAAGGTTTTATTAAGGACACAGAGGATAAAGAACCCATTCATGAAATATAAAACCCCTTGTAGGACGTAGAATAGAAAATAAAAGACCCGGCCCCTCATGATTGTTGGCGACACGTTAGTTATTTTAGTCTCATTTGATCACTTAGCTGTGAATCTATTTGAGGTGCTTGTTTTCCCCATTGTCCAGCTCCACTAACATCAAGAAGTTTTTCAAAACACCTTGAAAACTCGGATCTGTGGTCGGCCGCGCCGCCGCCACATTATCCACTGGTAATTAATTCCAGGAAGTGTGAAGTGTGTCACGTTAAAAAGCAGGGGGGGGGGGCATTTGATATTCATGAGGTGTCATCCTGTTTCGAATGTCCCCTCCGGTGGTGGCGTGACAAAATGCGGTTCTGTTCAATCCCCGGCTCCCCGCAGATCTTAACCGGAGTCTCATCACTCATTTCCGGTGTGCGGTGGGAGGGGTGGGGGGGTGGGGGGTGGGGGGGGGGGGTGGGGGGGGTGGGTTTGGCCCGGTGTGCATCAAGGTGAGGGATTGCAATCTGGCAGGCGTTTTCCTCTCCGGGGCCGAGCCTGACCGACCACCGTTAATGTCCTGCGATACTCAGCCTCTGATTGGTCGCAGAGGATCACGTGCACAGTCGAGACTCGGCTCGTGTCTTCCTCTTCCTCACTCGATGTCTTGCTACTGCACGGGGGGGGAACGTCCTTCAGAGCCGTCCCCTCTGGCTGTGTGTCTGTCAGGTCCCATTCAGGCTGAACGCATCATGCACATGGCTGTTTGGTGTCACCGCTGACAAGCCTCATGGTGACTGTCGAGAGAAGACAAGTGGATGTGGGATGTCACACTTTCTTTGAACGATAAAGAGAAGCCGGTTTGCCGAGTTTGCAGCAACGCACATGGAGGAAAAAGGGCGAAACAGGAAAGATGGTGAACTTGATGACTTGCAAGGACCAAGATAATTCTGCCTAACATGCAGCATTCATAACATTCTGGCAGAGATATTGTTATACAGGGACATTTTGTGGTGATGAAGGCTCAAAAGCAAAGAAGCTGAAACCTCGTTCAGATGGAGAATTTGTGAAAAACTCTCTTTACTCTTTTTATGGGGAGCTGCTGGAACCAGGGCAAAAAATCAAAATGTTCTTAAGTCTTAGTTTTTCTGGACGACCTGTCACAGAGTGGATTACTGAAATGGTGAAAGATTCAGAAAATAAGTTTCCAGTTTTGTTTGAGCCATCACAGCAGAGTCCTGATACAAGGGAGGAATCACTGTCTTTGGAAGCCATGCATGGTCTTAACCAAGGTGAAGATTTGTTTGAGCAAGTTGTTTTGTCTCAAGTAGCACCATCATCACTACCATTTGACATCAGGCAGCTCACTAAAGATAAGCAGTACCGGTGATCATATCAGAGAAATGATGTGTGTCTGAGAATTTCAGGATGTTACTAGATCTGACAAAGCCTTTGATAGAAAAGTGTCAACTCCCCTTTTCTGAACATGTGTTAACGACTCTAGGATAAAAGGAAAAGATGCAAAGCAAGAACCAAAAATGATTTTCTATGTATTTTTTTTATGATCTACCAAGAGCTTTACCGGGCGAGAACAAGAAAACACAATATGTAGAACTCTGTCTGTTGTATACTCACAGTAAAGCTCCAAATCAAAGGCTTCCCTGAGCCCTGCAGCTTTTCATGAAGACAACACACAAACAATATATAGAACACAGGATCTATAACACATTCCATAAACTTCCAGTGGCATCAAAGTCATGCACACGCCTTGAAAACAATATGTAGAGTAATATCAACAGTCAGTACTAAATAATCTTAGTTTATACACTATGATACACAGCCCTTTTATCACTCAAGGTTTTGTTAATAGTAAGAAGGGCAGAGTTCACCTTAAATAGACAAATGATCTCTGTATTTCAATAAATACAGCATCTCAGAAACTTTGGCATTTCTCCATCTTGATTTGTGTCCAATTTCTTTTCCTCTCATTCACTTTTAATTTTTGAAATTTGGAGGCGTTAAAGGAAATTAGAGATTCAAGGTCTGTTTATCAGTCGGTGCAAATTCAGCATAGCGAGCAACTCGGAGCGGGAGCAAGTTCAAATCCATCAAAACACTGACATCGCCAAATGTTAAGCTTCAAAACAGCTGTGCACAAACCAATGGGTGATGTCATGGTGGGTTGATGCATGGTGGGGGCAATATTTCTAAATCTGATGAGGTCATAATCATCTAGTTTAAATATTGCTTATTGAAAAGAGGAATTAAAATCTATCATAACTTGATTCTTAAATTTCTGGTCATAATTTCTTCCATTTGTGAAATAACAGAACAACTTTTGTTAGTTGAGGAAATATCACAGAACATGAGCGATGAGACAGATTTTATACAAACCAACAGATCTGTTGTACTTCTGTCTAGTTTCTGAGGGAAGCTGCAGATTTAAACTTGTTTTCTTGTAAAACTGTTCCTGTTACTGACATTTTAGTTGTGTTCTCCTTTGGTATTACCTCTGTATAAAATGCTGTGGATAATGTGGTTGTACTTTCTCTAATGGTCTTTGTTGGAAAAGTTTTTTTTGGTTTCATATCTGTAATGTACAAAGGATGCCACAATAAGAGTGCAGTTGTTAAAATGCCAAATTGTTCTTTTAAGATTCTTAAAAAATCTGCTAAATAGATCCAGTTATGGACAAAGTATTTCCCTCCCATTGAAACCTGCAGACAGGTAAATGCCTGTCAGGTTTTACTACAGAACAGAAAAGAGCTTTTGCTTCTCGTCTTTTCTTTTCATCTGTTTACGAAAATCTTCCTTTTGGAAAAGGATGGAGAAAAACCACCGAGCTCCTGTAATCAAGCCGGTTTGGACAAAACCCCAAAAAGAGACGAGCGTCTGATGCAGCGACACAAAGCTCAGTGATATTTTTTTGTCGTGACTGATTGTGAGAGACTACAAACAGAAATATCCCATTTTGACTCCCGCAGGCACAATAAGACATTTTACTTTATCATTTCCTCTCCTCTGGATAAGATCCGTCGAAGCTGCCAGACAGTATTGTTTATGAATAAGACCCGCGCCCTCCATCACAAATTTACTGACAATAATGCTCAAATATTGTTTGTTTGGCGTCTGCTGTAGAGGCAGCCGTGGCATCAAATTAAATATTGATGCTGGGCCTTTCTGTGATAATCTGTCAGAAGTGAGGAACTTTGAGGAAAGTGCTTTGTCACTGCTAGAATTCAGCTCGGAGGAAATCTGCACCTGCAACTTTCCGTCCTCTTTTAGAGATGTTGAAATTTGGAATAGGGAGAAGGAATCATTTATACATTATATATTTCTCTCCTGTTGATTTTAAACCACAGACTTGAGGTCAGTTTCTCAAAGGAATTGTCATTTTGCTGCCATGTGTGTACATCAGTGTGTACATGTGCACACGTGTCCACCTCTGCCGTGTGTAAATGCCCTTGACAGTAGAAAGGCTGTTTAGGAATGCTGAGCAGCGCAGCTTGTTGCCCAATGTTCTCTCCCCAAGATCATTAATGATCACCAGCGATAGAACACAAATCACATGCATGCAGGTTGTGTGTGGGTAATAGATTGTGTGTGTCCTCTTAAGGACATTTTTAAAGCATGAACCCTGATCTCATCAGGTCCTGTAGACATCATGGGGACCAAAGACTGGTGCTGATGAGAGAATACATAATTTCTCAGGTGCTGGTTAAGGTTTGGGTGAAGATGTGATTAGTGGTTAAGTTTAGTTGAGGGTCGGGCTGATGGGTCATGGTTAAGGTTTGGGATAAGTTATAGGTTGTCTACAATGAATGGAAGTCAATGCAGTGTCCTTACAAGGATATCCGTGTAACCTTTGACTCTAAATGAAGAATAAAGCATTGTAACTTAGACAGATTATATTGTATCAATGTGTAATAATAATAATACAGTTTTTTGTAGAAGGCCCCGTATATTTCTTCTGGAGGTTTGATTTCCACCCGTCTGGTATTGAGCTTGATGTCCTTTGTTGATGTTCTCAGGCCTTGGAACATCCACCTGATGATAGTACGTGTTATTCTGGTCTGTTCTGTCCTCAGTATCAGAAACTCTGATTGTGCAGCCATATTGTGGAAGGTAGAGTCAAGCTGAGGGCATCCGATCATTTCCACTTTGTTCTGGTACCACTGCTAACTGTGCTTACATGACTTATACTGTCAGAAGTTGTAATATGTACCAGCAGAGCCCCTTCACGCCCCTTTCACATTGCGGCACTGTCATGAAATAATTGTGTTTCATGTTGTCCTGCCCTTGTAGAGCCAGGAAACAAAGTTGTCCCCAGTGGCACCTACAGTGTGCACGTGTTCCACCGTATAGGACATGTAATGCAACATGTACGTAATAATGAATGACCCTCAGCACTTCATATTGTGGTTTGGCAGACTGGGACTTGTGGGACTCCAGGAGCAGTGACCTTGTACAAATAGTCAAAGTGCTTCTCAATAATCTATTTCATCAAAATGCAGTATGTAACAAAGAAATCAACAAACAGGGTAAATTATTAACCCAAAGGAAATCACTGGCATGTTCAACTTTATCCCTGTTTTTTCTTGTCCTATATTTACCGTATAAACACTGAATAGGAATAAAATGTGCACTGATTTTGTCAACATATATATATTTTTTTTTAAATACGTGTATTTCAGTGGCTACAGGGCCCTTCAGCCATCGCTGTCTGACAGCTACACAGTGTTTGGTCGGCGGGGGTCATGTTAAATTGGATTGCTGGGGCGAACCACTGGAACGCCCTAAGTCACCTGACACGTTGAGTGAGCTGAACAGAGATTAAGCATCGATATGAAGTGACCATGCCTGAG
This sequence comes from Pleuronectes platessa, assembly GCF_947347685.1. NCBI lineage: Eukaryota > Metazoa > Chordata > Actinopteri > Pleuronectiformes > Pleuronectidae > Pleuronectes > Pleuronectes platessa. Next base: position 3,783,999 of record NC_070640.1, on the reverse strand, counting down.
TAAACGTAATCTCCTTGATTCAAAATCCACTAACGCTCCATTTGGCAGTTTCCTTTTCCCGTTAGTATTCACCAGTGGCTTTGAAAACATATTAAAAGGTTTAATTTGATGCCTGTTAGCTTCCTATATGTTCTTTGTAATATATGTGCTAGTTACATGTAGGACACAGACTCCCTGGGACCATTAAACCGTTTCACTCTGCTCCTAATCCATGTTGAATACCAAGCAAGTCGCCTAAATCACCCTGTGCAGCTAATAAGACCCCTCGGCCCCTGACCCGCCGGGCCCCAGAGAAAACGTCAATGGCTCAGCAGTAGTCAGAAGCAGAGACACTTTTCCCAACACAGCCGACACTGTCGCAGCTTTCTGTGCCGGCTGCCGACGGCAGGTCGCCGCAGCGGGCGGCGCCATAAATGTCACTCCATCTTTGATGGGGCCTCCCGTGGATTGATGCCAATATGTAGCATACCTCCCTCCAGCCACCTAACCCCCATCTATTCATCCATCCATTCACTCTTTCAAACATCCATCCTCCCCCCACCCCACCACCACCACCTTCGTCCATCCTTCCCTCCTCCTCCTCCTCCTCCTTTCCTTGTCATTTATATCCATTCTCCTTGTCCCGCTCGGCAGCAGCAGGACTGAACCTGTCTGCAGCTCCCTCTGTTTGTCATTCACACAGGCCTGTAATGTTTATAATGTGCTTTCCTCACAGTCACCGACAGTGTGTAGAACTTTATTTGTGTCCTATGTAAACAACAATCACTAAAGTAGACCAGCCACAACACACAACACTGGTTTAAACATGGCTGAACGGTTCCCGGTGCTTTAAGCTGATTGTATTTTTAACCCCTGCCTCCCTGGCCAGAGGCTGCATGTTTCTGGTTGTCCGACCATCCATCCCATTCTTGTGATATATCAAGAACACATTGGGGGACTTCATGTCATTTGGACTTAAGGACAAACATGTTACAAATTAGGTCAAAGTCACGGTGACCTCAAATCAGCCCTGTTTGGCTTGTGAACATGTTATTGTACAAACGCCTCAAGAGAATCCCTTCAAATTTGGCACAAATGTTCACTTAGATTCACGGATTAACTGATTTCATTTGGGTGATAACCTGCTGCATGGTATCTCAAGTCTGCCTTCAGGGATACTTTCTTCAAATGTTGAGATTAATGAGATTAACTGATTTAATTTTAGAGGTCAACGGTAGAGGTCAAAATAAAACGTTGGTCGGTGGAAGAAAACAACAACAGAGCTTGAATTTAAGTTTATTGGTTTTCTTGTTTGTTTGTTCATCAGCAGAATTATGCAAAAAAGACTTTACCAATACTATGATTCTTGGTGGAACATTGGCCAACAATAAACTGTCATTGCATCTTTTTTGTATGCACCCATTATGACAAATATTGAAAGTATGTAATGTATCTAAGCAGGGTTATTTTGTTGTACTATGATGGACTGAATGTGTCTGAGGGTTTACTCGATGTGCAGGATTCACCTCGGTCCATTGTGTCACCCCCCCGTCTCTCTCACCGGTGAATCAGAGCTCTGAAAACTATCGACACCTCGGACACCGGGGTGCAGGGAGACCTCCCAACATGAATGTTGAGAAGCTGCACATCTTTGTTTTGAGCTGGAAAAGAAAAAGGCACAGGAGGGGTTGGTGGTGGTGAGAGGGGGGGGGGGGGTGAAAGGAGATTAAAGCATACCAGAATAGACCCACCACTAGCACAAAATCAATGCCATCCAATACGCTCTTCTTTTTTTTCAACAGAAGCCACACTGACGCAAATGCTAAGTAAGCACTCTGCGGCTCGGAGGCCAGTTGAATAGCTGAAACCAAGCGGGTGCTGTTTGGAAGGTGTCACATCAGGCTGGGGGGGGGGCGGGGGGGGGGGTATTTATTGTTAAAAAAGAGCAACAGCAACACAAATGTCTCAGAAAGAGGCTCAAACCGCAGAGAAGCCACCGCTGCAGGAGTAATCAGGAGCGGAGGCTGCGAGCGGCTGATTGTGGTGATTGTTTTGTATTAATTTATGTCTGCAAGTATTAGGAAAGAGGAAATGCGGAAAGTAAAAGCGGACTTATTAGTTTGATTGCAAATTATCTTTAATTATTTGATGGCTGCCATTATGTGATCAGGATATGAACTGCCAAGGAAATAGAAAATAAATATATATATATATATATATTTTTACAGTCGCATTAATTCAGTATCTGTGGGCTTGGTTTCAGTCACAAACGATTTGAAGTGCAGACTCGGACTAAGTGTGGGTCCTTGTCTTGTTCCTCTGTGATGGCCATCTTTCTCATGTCACCCGCTGAGCCTCATTTCCTGCCCAGACGTTTAGCCTTCTCCTCTAATTTGACCTCTGTTCTGACCGATCAAGTGAGGGACTTGAACTGCGTTGGGGTAAAAAGAGAAAGGTCTTCTTTGAACAGGGGGGTTTGTAATTGATTAAGTCCCACCGGCAGTGATTAAGTGGTAGCTCATGAAAAGGAGTGGGTCTCATTCTCTAAATGCAAAGCAATGGAGCCGAGCTTCTTCTTCTTCTTCTTTCTTTTCTTCCTTCAGCTGAGGAAAGATGGGAACGATCCTGCTCAAAGGAAACGTTGCCGTCCAGCTGCTGGACTGATTCTCTGTCTTTCAAGTGCTAAAGAATCCAATCAGCACTTAAGTCAATGCTATGCAAAGGGAAGCCGATAGAAACAAATGGACGGGTCAGAGGTGGCATGTTGACATTTGCAAGTGATCTTAAAACGGCAGTGTTATGTGCAGATCTGCTCCTTGTTTTGCAGTGCTCCTGGAGCTCCTCCTTCAGCCCCTCCTTCTCCTCGTTACCTGGCACCTGCTGCTGCCTTAAAAGCCTGGGAGGCTTCACTCATGGGTCTCGCTAGGCAGGGCTGGCCGCATGGCTCCCATTCACCAGTCTGATTACCATTCATAACAATAAACCCAGTTTTCTTATATTTAATCCTTGTTTGTCTACTTTATGTTACTTCCGTCGAGCCGGGTTGTAACATATTGGGGGCTCCTCCGGGATCAATCTGGATGAGTTATTTTTTTTCTATTTTTCCCCTAGACAGAGTAACCCGGTATGCTTTGGTGGTGTTTGGTAGGGTGGCTGTGAGCAGCTTCTTGTCATGGTGAGTATGGTGAGCATTGAATCTGAGTGCTATGATTTTAAGTTGTGAGTGATCTCCCTGGTTAGTTAGGGAGTGTGCCAGCTGGGCAGAGCAATCTGTCCTTCCATCGGTGCACTATTTGTTATATTTATTTATTTATTTGTTTTTTTCGAGGTAATCCTGGGTGGAGACTTGTTCTCTGGTGGGGGCGAGCATTTCAGGGCCTTGGTCACATGGCTGAGGTTAACTGAGCTTTGCTTTAAAGAGGCCTCGAGCCCGGCACGCCTCAGAAGACAGTTAGTTTGAAGTTAGGCAGGTACCAGGGGGCTTGCTTAGATGATCATTTGCACTCGGAGGCTTGCTCACTGTGCTCAGCAGTGATTGATTTGTAAAGTTATTTGAGTTAGTGACTGCTTTATGGGGACAGTTGTGGTAACATGTCCAGGGTCCTAACTTTGTTTTGTATAGCTGGTGGATTTGTCAGGTGCGGTGTGTGTGGTGTCTAGCTTGACTTGGTGGGCTAGTTCTCCCGGAGGTTGTTGTTGCCTTGGTCTTGATTACCAGCAGGGTCCATTTTGGTAATGGGTTTTTATGGGTAATATTTTGTGCTACTTAGTAGCTAGATGGGAGTTACTAGGCCTATCTCTGTGATCATGGGTTCAAGAATCATTTAGTAGAGAGAATTTGTGAGTAAGAAAAATAACTTCCACCTTGGGTGTTGACGGTATTTTAGTGGCACTAGCTAGTGTTTGTTAGTTAACTTATTTGCTATAAACTTGTAACTTTGGTGCTGCATCAGCAAAACCTGCTGAGCACGTTGGTATAGTCCGACCTCTGCATGCACCTTGTTTCCTCAGGATAGAACAGTATTCAGATTTTCTTTATAATTGGTTGTATTGGATCTTTTTGCAGGTTATGCAATTTGTTGATTTGCATGTGTTTCCCTTAGTTTCCTTATAAATTAGAAGTTATATAGTTTTTTCTTTAAAATTAAAGTTATAAAATGGGACAGAACACTTTAAATACAGTTTCCTAAAGATTTAATTAATAAAGGTTTTTTTCTATGTTTTTCAGCACAAGGCTTCTCCTTTTCGTTTTCCTTATAAATTCCCCTTGGCCTCTGTCTGGACTTGAAAGCCTCTTCAGTTGAGGTCATTCATAGGCTGTTGAGAGAGGAAAATATGTTATCACCATTGAGTTCCTTGCATTGAGCCGTACTCAGTACATCATTGCAGGGCTGAGTCCACGGCTGAAGAATCCACTAATGCATCTGGAAGGATCTCATATTTACTTTTTCACAGATGAGAGATAAAAGACCCGACTTGGTTCGGTGAAACCTGTAACTGCTCCGGTTGTGTTTTGCAAAACACTCAAACATTTTATGTGAAAAGCTTTGGTATATTGGAAAGGATGGAGGATACTGAAACTCAAACTATAACGCTTCTTAAAAAATGTCTATTTGCTATTAAATGTGTGGATTAGGATGAAGGGAGAGTTGTTTGGGGCGATAAGCAATGCAGCAGTCGCAGGTAAATCAATACTTTGAAAAGATTCCTGAATCGAACAGGTTTTCTCTGAGAGTTTGGATCGATCACAGCTCTGTTTTAGTTTGTGTTGCCCTTTCTTACATTATTTATAGTTTGGTCCAATCCTTACACATTACATGACATTATTCATATCTAATCAGTGGTGATTGTATAGTTGAATACACAATTTACCTTATATTTAATACCATGTGATCAGGGCTGAGGTCAGAATATATATATTAAAAGATATATTTGCTGATATTGGTACCACACAGTTTCAAGGTTTTTTTTTCCAGATCAGCGTCGGCACAGAAGTGTAATAACAGACTGGCTTCCTAAAATAATTGAGGAATAGTTTTTCATTTCTAACGGCACAAGTAGTAATTTCCACAGTTACGGTTCATAGTTCAACTTCCTACAATATTCATGATTTATGAATTTATCAGTCAAGCTGTACTTAACTGAACACTCGGAGTCATGTGCCGCGAATAAACGTATCTGGCTTTTTAGAATCATTACAAAATGTTCTGTGGAAAATAAAAAAAAAATGAATAAAGTTGCATTGACCTGATCCTTTGAATTAGACAGGACCCACGTGTATCTGCTGGTTTTCTATAAACCAGTATACAGTCTCACATGATTGTAAGATAACTGCTCTTCAGTTTATATTATTCTGTGTAAAAAGTGAGATTACCCACAGTGCTAAATTTTTATGAATGTATTTCTCAAGTATCGGTGCTTTAAGGTCAATATCATTCTCACTTATTCATAATACAGATTCCACAGAGTGAAAATATGCTATAATATTTAGTTAATATTAAAACTCAGACTGTTGGTGAGTCTACATTGGTGAAGCAGAGTGTGCTTTGCAATAAGACATTTATTTCCTCAGGCTCGATTTTACTGCATCAACAGACTGAATCCACCAAAGTAACCAAAGTGGTTCGGGGACAGAGGCACTCGTCAACATCTGCTCTTAATAATCCTCAACATCCACATTTCATAATCCGTGCCCAGCTGGAATAAGCAGCTCAGGACCAAAGTGAATGTTTGAAGTCAGGTTGACCAGCTCTTTCTGGAGGCTCTGTTTATCCCTTTGTTTGTTTGTTTGTTTATTAACAGGATAATGCAAAAAACTACTGAACATATTCCCACACAACTTGGTGAAAGGATGGAACATGGGCTAAGAAAAAGCCCAATAAATGTTTGCTCAGATATGGACAACGTGGTGGCTGCGGTCATTTTCTATCACTTTGTTTAACAGTAAGAGTTAAAGTATATTTTGACATTTTCACCAATTTCTCAGGGAATGCATGGATCTTGACAACAGTAAAATAATCAGGGATATTTAGGGGACTTTATATTTATATGAGTTTAAAGGGCTGTCAGTCTGTGGTGGAGGTTTATTCTCTCCTAAGTATCATTATCGTCTTTACCTGTTATAGTCTTCTATAAAAATAACATGAAATTATATCTCAATCAAAGTTAAATTGATCACTGAGATAATTTAAAATTAGACTTTGCTCTGTATGAATGGATTCAACCTGAATCAATTCACTTTTGAAGCCATTATTTTTTAAAATAGCTCTAATTTCCTGTGCCTCAAATATCAAATTGAACCAAATGTGATTAGCCCATAAGCAGGAGCGGTACAACCAGTGTCTCAAATGACTCTGTACGACATAATTTGATATTCTTCCTTTCAAAGGCCTCGGCCACAATGATTCTGATTCACCTCTTCTTCTTTTCAAAGAAGTTTTCATGCCAGCGAGCGCCTTTCCCTTTCAAGCAGGGCTATATCTGGAATGCATAGAGGGGATCTCACGAGACTGGCCAACACTGCTGGATTATGACCAAAGGTGGAAAAACAATGCTATCTATTGTGTCAGCAGCAGCCGAGTTATCTGTTATCTCAGAGCCATCTTATCGCCGACCGCCGTATCTTTCAAAGCTTACAAAGAAAACAGTGATGACCTCTCTACCTCTGCACACATTTAAAGACTGTGTGCCGGGTGGAAGATAGTGTTCAGGCTCCGACGCCCCCGGGCACTTTCACAAAGAGTTGAGCCGATCTGAAACAAACTGCACGTCTGATGTCTCCGTTGTTTTCATCTGTTAGGGGGGAGGGGGGGGGGGGGGGGGTTGAGAGATAACATGCAGATGTCTTGGCTGACAAATCGTCGCATTGTGGTTGAATCCAAATCTTCCGGCAGACGTTAATGAGGAGGGACATCGGTTTTGTCCGGCGCCGCTGAAGGGAAGCTCGGCGTCTTTGCAGTTGCCAAAACTAGTTTTTAACTCACAAATCAATGGCTTCACTCCTTTGAGGATCTCACTGTCTGTAATATCCAACCCCATTGTATCTGCTGCTGTTGGCTGGGGGTCCAAACCAGATAAGGGCAAAGGGCCCGATTCCTCACGCTCCGCCGCCATTGTTACCGTTCCATCTCTCACAACACCCCCCCCCCTTTGATTCAAAGTCTTACCCGACTTCTTCCTGAAGATGTTTGTCGTGAAGCAGCTCGCTCTGAACACGTGTAGAAACACTGCAATCCAACACGCTCCCCTATAACCACCGCGGAGGTTTGCTGCAGCCGCGAGCGAGACATTGTCGGGGGGGGGGGGGGGCTTCTTGAGATTTTTCCACCGTTGAAGTGATTTCAAGAATTTACATATAAAATGAAAAACCAGCAGCGCCATGAATGCGCACAATAGATGTTTCAGGGCTCGCTCTCTGAAAAGGTGACAAGTGCTTTTTTCTCTTTCTCCCCTCGCGCTATTTTAAAACCGGCAGATGGATGAATTTGCAATTTGCTTGTAAACCATTGTGTTCAGTGTTTTAACATATTTGCGGCGAGGGGAAAATAACAATGCGGGAGGATATGATAAAGTGTAAACTGTCGCGGTTGAAGAATGTAGCAATCTGTGTAACCACGGACTGTATAATGCAGCATAACTCAATATTCTGCTGAAATTAAATTGTGATATGAAAAAGACAACAGGCGAGGAGGCAGGATATCCCTTATGTGACGATACTATTGATTCTGCACATTTCTATTTCAGTGGTATGAACATGTGACTGCAGCTGCATGGAATAAACAAATCAACAACCAACAAATACATATTTCAGCTTGTTGAGTTCACAATCAAGAAAAATACAGGTTCCTTATTTACGGGGCTGATTTTTTAGTTGTTGTTGTTCTTAAGCAAGATTGCCTTTTCCATTTTTTGAAAAGAATATGTTTGTATGTTAATACGTTTCCCCTGAAAGGACTTGAATTAGCCCTGCCTCAGCACAAACCTACTCAGCCTCGCGAGTGATTTAAACAATTGATTATTCATGGCAGAGGCGGCGGCTGCAGAGGACTGATCAATCTCACTTGTGCACACGCCTGGTGGCCCAATATCCAAAAACCCTGCCTCCTCACCCGGTGCAGCCTCACCTTGCTATTTGCCAAACTCCCTGCTCCCCAAACACTCCATCCAGAAATGTAAATTCTCCTTCTGCATCTTATTGTAGATTGTGTTGTTCCACGTTTATTATTGACCAGACAAAGCCCCTTGATATTTGTATGCAATTACCATGTCAGGCCTGATCCCACTCGCTCCCAGTGGCCACCAGCAGAACCAGATAATCATGTAGAACCACGGTCATTGGTCATTCATCATTATCCTCCGCTGCCACGGAGCAGAGGTCCTTCAAGAGATAGCTTTGACCTTTTGTTCTTCTTCATCACAAGAAGGTGTCTTGGTTCTTTGTCAAGATCTGCGTAATTATAGAAGATGTTTGTGCCATCACGTGAATCATAACAACCACCAAAGAGTTGTGTTAAATAAATGAGATTATTCTGCTCATATTCAGGTTCATAAGTTAAATGTGTGTTATTTGAAAAGGTTTACATGTCCACTGCTGCAGCTCCTCTGTTCAGCCTCTGTCTGAAACACTTGATAATTGCACAAAGCACAATATATATCTCCCTTAATTGCAATGTGATGCACTCACTGGAAGGTTGTTATAACTATGGCATCACTAGCAGATCTGCACCATGTGATGATGGTCAGACGAGGGGGGGCGGGGGGGGGGGGGGGGGTACACAAGGTCACGCAGACTGTTAATTGCCCAGATGGCATTCTCTCCATATGTGTATGCAATTAACAAATAGCACATTCATCACACCTCCTTCAACACGTCCCCCGATGATGCGACGCGATGATGCTGCTGCTGCTGTGGAAGCCATTATGGTTTATTCTACTGGGTTTATTGGATCACGTCTATTAGGCGGGTTTCCCTGGTGTAATGTATTTTCATTACAGGGATATGAAAGGCGAGTGGCGGTTTACCTGTCTGTCGCTCTGCTGTCACTCCTCATGGCAATCCCACATAACGAATAGGATTAATCCAACAGCTCTGTTATCCTTAGACGCCGATAAAACTTATATGGGACGTGCCGTCAGAGTGCTGAAGTAGCATCAAGTCAGCCCCCCCCCACCTTCTGGCTGTCTGTGTCACAGGTTGACGGCCATGAGAAGAACATGGTTAAATACATGGTTCTCTCACTGTGGAGAGGACAAACCAGGTGAGAGATTTAGAACCACATTCCTATTGTTGCTGCTGCTACAATCGATGTCTACACAGCAGCAAATCCCAGCTATTTTTACAAGTGTCTTTCTTGCATAATATTCAGGGTGAAAATACTCTTCCTCAGTTTCTACCAGGTCCTCTGTCTCCTCATGAAACATCAGCGGAACCTTGTTCTTATTGTTCTGCAGCATTTCCAGGACGTAAGAGCAGAGCTGGTTCATTCACTGCACAAGGTGACAGACTCACATCGATAGTTTACAGTAAAAGTAGTTTTACAATGATGTAGTGACCACTGTTAATGCACTTTAATATCCCATTTATTTGGATTTTTGTATAATGATTCGTCATTCTTGGTTTTCCCAAGTGAGCCCCTTGAATTAACCTTGTTGGTTTTGAAATGAGGAAACTCTGGCTGGAAACCTTCTGTGGTAGAAACCGTCTGTTTGGTCAATTCGGTGAAGACGTGTGGGTCGACATCAAAGAGGAGCATGCTGCGCTCGGCTGCTTTGATATTCAGCGGCGTGGCAGAGAGGGAGGTCGTGCTGTGTGCGGCCTCACTAAGCCACTAAGTGATGTGAATGTAGAGCAATGACAACTTTGTAACGTTTGCCAAAGATCTGCTTTAAACGCTAAACCGGACCAATTACTGGATGGTCGTGGAGACTGTGAAATGCAGTGGAAAGCCCGAGGAAACTGAACAGAGCTAAAAGTTCTGCTGTCAGTGTGATGTCACGATGCTTCTGAAGAAGATCCAATTCTTTTGAAATCCCATACCAAGAAAAACATGATAGATGGACCAGTCATGGTTAACGTCCAGAAATATGATTCCTTGACACGTTTCATAATGGTCCACCTGATTCAGTCGTTGATATTAAAAAGCGATGGATCTGTTCCACCTGGAGAAAGTTGACAAGAAGTTTGTGTCAATGAGCAAACGCTGGAATATTCCTGTTGCTCAAAATCCCTTATTTGGGAATTTGGTTCAGTTCATCTTCTATTACCACCCAATGTCCTTCAGGAGAAACCGCCCTGTTAGATATTTAGTCAAGACTGTGTCAGTCTAAGCTGGTTCAGACCAAAGCCAACAAACCTCATTAGTTCTTAGTGGAGCTGATTAAATACTTAAATTCAAATGCGGTGACTTAATATCTAATTAGCGTCGGGGCAGATTCAGGTCGTCAGTGAAACGACAAACACGTGTTCCGACCAAGTCTGTGACAGCGACGCCCCTCTAGGTGACAGATACAGGCTCAGCTGCTCATAACCTGTCAGTTCATGATAACTATATAGAAACTCTGTGTTAAAATAAAAAATACACTACATAATAATCCCAGGCATGGGGAGCTCCTAAAGTTAGAACCTGTGTTTGAAGGCTGAGGCCTGTAATCTGCTGCCAGTTGAGCAGCTGAGCCGGAGCTGCACATTCCTCCAGTGTTGTAAATATTGCTGTTAGTAAATATGGACATAGCTTCTGTTAATTAACTCGCTCGCTAAAAAATGTAGAATTAACAGCGAATGACGGCACTAATCCCGAGCACTCATGCATGCACTCTCTCTCTCTCTTTCTCCCAAACACACAGACACACACACACACTGCTCCACTATCTCTGTGAAGACAGTGACGTAATGTACACAGTCACAACTGCATTTCACTTTTAACTTACTTGTATTTGTATTTTATTTAGGTTTTAAAAGTTGTATTCTATTTTATTTACAACATATTTAATTCCATGTCATTTTTATTGAGGTAACATTTAAAATACAACTTTATTTTTAGATCTATCAACAAGTAACAAAGGCAAAAAATTAACACTGAAGTTAATTTTGAACACATAAAATACAAGTTCATGTGTTTTATTGATATAATGGTGAAAACATGTATTTTGAGATAAGTTATTTAAAATTTAAGTTCATGTTTAGTTGTATTACAAAACTGACATATTGAAGTTATTTAAAGTTTTCTGAAAAACAAATTCATCTTTAGTTTAAATAACAAATAACTAAGGCAAAAAGTACGGTCTGAATCTGGTCTCTAACACACAAACACACACACCCAACACACACACACACTAACAGAGAGATATTAGACTAAATAGCGGTGAGGGGACGGAGGATTTAACCCACTTTTTCTTCACAGTACAACTGGAAGGATCTCGATGTATTTACATACTTGCACATTAGCCTCTAGGGGGAGATTCCGTTTGATGTAAGAGTTTCCTTAACAAGCATGGCATCACGTATTAGCTGGTTATCTTCATATAAAAGCGTGTTATGTGGAAATGTGTGTTAGACTGTGTGTGTGTCTCTGTGTGTGTTTGTGTGTGTGTGTGTGTGTGTTGAAGGAGGGACATGATATGTCACATTCGTTTTCGGCTGACTGCTCGGTGATCTATGAAAACGACGTGTCACATGTAATGTCTGTGTTTAAGAGGATCATGTGACACAACCGAGCATTGTGCGCTCACGTAATCTATCACACACACACACATACACACACACACACACACACACACACACACTCGACAGAAACACCCAGTGAAGGATGATTCACTTGCCCCGGGCACTTCACCACGGCGGAGGGCCCAGATGGCAACGAGACGGCAATCTAAGGATCTCAGTCCTGGGATATCTCAACACGTGATGTCAGTAAATAATCACCCTCTGTGTTTGTCACACTAAGTTCTCTCTTCGACCATCTGTGATGCGATGGAGGCAAAGAGAGGTTTGATTACATCAGCGCTCTGATCATCTCATAGATGTTAAATATAATTCAATTCCTTTAAATTCATGGACAAGATACTGTTTTGTTTTACCTGATTTTAAATCCTTTAGTTTGGCTTTGGGTTCTCTAGCAAACTGTGAATGAATTTAATTTATTTAGATTTAATTTCCACTTGACACATTTGACACACAGGAATAGTTTGCCCTCCTTCTTGCTCCTGCGCCTGTAAACACACCTTGATCTCTCAAAGAGCTTCTCACCTTTCTTTGATATGTTTCCTCTAATGAGTTAAAGAGCACAATCTGTTAATTCCCCCTCTTCTGTTCTTGTATCACACTCTCTCCATCTGCAAGTTGATTTCCAGCCTGATTACCAGTCAGGTCCGAAGCATTGCCACACAACAGGTCACCTATGATAAGAGGTCATTGCAGGACAGTGTCAGGGTAATAGGAAGTAAATGAACTGAATCATCACAAGAGGAGCTGCTCCCATTAAAAAAAAATTTCAACATCTCTTTTTTTGCTTATACAATGGGATTAAACCAGATTATATATAAAGACGGACGTTGCATTTTCAGTTTCAGCCATTGTAGAAGAATGAGGTCCCATCTGTTAACATGGAGGAGACAGGGTGTATGGCCTATACTGCAGCCAGCCACCAGGGGGGCGAAAGATGGTTTAGCTTCCCTATTGAGGAGCTGTCATGTCATCTATCTTTACAAATAAAGTCCAGGGTTAAATGATCACAGACAACTTGAATATCTGAATATAAGATTTTGTTTCCAGATCCGTAAAACATAATTTATCCCCGAACTGTCACCTGACAAGTTTTTTCTTTGTGCCACAAAACGAGTCTTTGCTCACAACCCGTGAATAATTAAATTGGAAAGTGGAAAGAAGGCTCCGTCGCTTCAGTGCCAGTGGGTCACCAGTGTTTCCAGCATCATATGTCTCTTTATCCCCTGCATCAGTGACTGAATCATTGTCATAGCTCAGTGTTTTCCTCATATGTCTGTTCATCTGTCCACGCCGGGCTTTAGTATTCAGGCAGCGCACGCCTCCAGTGACTCATGACAGATATGAGCTCGGAGCCGCCCCGAGTCCGGCTCTGGAGCGCGCAGCCCATATGTGCATATTTCACGCCACCTGGTAGGATATCCATCTCGGGCACGGTGCTGTTTGTTATTGCAGAGTAAACCCTCTGATATTTCTGCGGCCTTTCCATAATCCTCTGAGTCATGTGGCGGGGGCGAGGGGGGGGGGGGGGGGGGGGGGGGGGCCTTAGAAGATTTATGAGTGACAGAACGAGGATCCTCTCATTTCTCCGAGTCTCAGACGACAGATTGACTGACTGTCGAGTCACGTCCAGCCTGAAACACAGATTAATCACAGACCAGGATCTTTTTCTTTATACAGTGTGTTGAGTTAATTCAAAGTGCAGCCCCCCCCCCCCCCCCCACCCCCCCCCCCCTCCACCACCACTGGCCCAAAGACAATATATGTTTTAATTTGCACACAAGTTGTTATCTTGTTCTCACCAGATCCAGATTGTGAGCACGAGTTATAATCGTGTGCACTCGAGATAATAACTTGTGTTTACAAGTTGTTGTCTTGAGTTAATGACTTTTGAGGACATGATTATAATCTGTGCACACGAGACAAAAAACCCGATTGCACTTGTTGCTCAACATTTGTTGTCTTGATAATTTGCGTCCACGTGCTTGGACTGAATAGGGGAATTACTGTATTTAAAAAAATAGTAGTAAAACATTCTAACTCCAGTAGAAGAAAGTATCTCTCTCTCTCTCTCTCTCTCTCTCTGTCTCTCTCTCTCTCTCTCTTTCTCCCCACAATCTGCATTTGATGGATAAACACAATGTCATCATGTGAACACATCCTTCTCCTCCTTTGCATTTTTAGAGCCTCTGGTGATATGTCTCCCTGCCCCGGCTCATGTTAGAGCCCCCCCCCTCACCTGTGATTTGTGGCCATGTTGTTCTCTTCGGCCTGTCACGGGGAAGCAGGTCGGAATGACTGATTGAACTTTGAAAGACTGATGTTCATGTCAGTCTGGTCGAATCAGGGCCGTGGCAGGGAGCGTGTTGAGGCTAACAGGGGGCGGACCGGGAAAACAAGGAAAAGCTTCACGCTCGCTGGATTCCTATTCCGAAGACAAACGTCTGGGAGCGGGCCAATTTTTTTAAATAATTTTGTTGAAGAAACTGCAGTGGAACAAATATCTCAATTTGTCTGGATTTTTTGTTTCTTTTTTTCCTGTGATTTAGTCTCAAACTGCAGCGCTGGGTCGGAGCCAGCCGCGGCTTAGAAAGAGAATTCCCGTCTCCAGAGAGTTGCCCTCAGAGCCCACGTCTCTCTCTCTCTCTCTCTCTCTCTCTCTCTCTTTTGGGGCTGTTCCATTAGGGAGCCCATCAGAATGGAGACACAGCCCTTTGCTGTTTGAACATTAATAAGCCAGTTTTATAAAAAACCCTGAGTGGTGGATAACTTTCTCTTCCTCTACCCCCCCTCCCCCCTCCTCCCCTCGACTTGTCCCTTGTCATTCATCAAGCTGCACCATAGGCCTGTTTGGCGTAATAAGCCTGTTTGTCTTTGCACTCTCCGGGTTGGCTCCTGCTCAGCGGTCCTCCACAGCAGAGGTGGCGAGGAATACCTCCGGGGTCGCAGCTTTAATTAGACGCCACCACGGCAAAGCCTGTGTGAGATGGCTGTGCTGGATTTTCTGTATTTGATTGCGTTTGATTGCACGTTATGAGCTTTCAACACCGGTTTGGAACACGTCTCCAGGTCGTCTAGTTTCCTTTCCTCTCTTTTTAGTTTTTCGCAGATAAACTGATGACGTGGAAACTCCCCCACGTTTGGAGGATACCATGTTTTTGAGAAAAGGGGCCGTTCCTGTTTCATTTGTAAAAAATAAGTGCTTTAAAGGCCGTGACAGGAGTTTGTCCTCGGTCCATCTCACATCCGGCTTCATTAGGTTGCAGCAACATTCTTATTTTAGGCACAACTCCAAATGTTCTTGTGTATTCTTGGTTCACCTGTTTGGAGAAATATACTTTTGTTTGGACCTCGGCATCCTTCCGTTTTCTTCAGGTCTCTCTCTGTCTCTCTCCTTCAGCCTTCAGGGTGTGAAAGACTCAAATTCCATCTATAATCTCGATGTTATTTATCCTGTATTTCTGCCTTTGGTGGGGATTTGATCGATAGTCTTCTTGTGATGTGCTCGTGTGTGGATGTAACGGATCCAAGCCTATTTATGTTTACTAAGATAAGTATTGACTCAGGCCATGGGGTACCTTCACTCTCCTCCCTCCTATCTCTCCCCCTCTCCTACACAGACTGTTCTTTGTATTCATTCTTTCGTCAAACACAGATTTCTTTCTTTATAAAGACATGCATGATGGTACCCGGCGGAGAGGCGGGGCTGAGGGCTGCAGAAGGGATTAGTCTGGCCCTGCAGCGACTGTATCTTCACCCGTGTTTAATTTAGACAAAAGGTCAAATCGGTGGCATCACACCTGAGGGGCCGGGCTCCCTTATCTCTCTGCTGCCTCACTTTGTTTCTGATAACGGTTTCCTTCTATCTTTCCCTTTTTTTTTTTTTATGATGACAAATCCTCTCCTGCTCCTCACAGACTGATACAGACTGAGTAACACCTGTATAATAAGAGCAACATCTGTAGTTTGATACACACACACACACACACACTGACAGATAGTGTTCTCTGCTGTCTATGATAATATTACACTGTTCAGAGCCGTACATCCTCAGCCTGTGCATGCCCTGTGTGTGGAAGCAGCTCCCGAGTCTCACACCTCCAGAATACCGAGCCGGAGAGAGAGGAGCATCTCCCAGCACTCGGAGGTCAGAGAGGGCAGCTGGAATTGAAAACTTAAGCTCCACTTGGACTGAATAGCAGAGAATAATTGTTTCTTGGCTGAGCCGGTGGAGAAGTTCTGGAGCGGGGGGGTGGGGGGGGGGGATCTGAGCCCAAGACACAGAGAGGAAAGCCTAACGGTCATTTTGCACTTACCCTTTTCACATTTATGTAACCAACCAATTTAGCTCGGAATAGTAAGATCCTCCTTCTTCGCTGTAATTGCTCTCATCAAGCTGCTCTCTTACATGTGCCCCGGTACCTGAGGTGCAATATCTCTGATCTATCTACTTCATTACTTCAATGGGCCACTTGCTGAAGAAAGATCTGCAAGGACACTCAGTTAGTGGGAACAGTCAAAGTTAATTGTTGCACTTCTTTCCTCCTAAGTTTTATTTTGGCAGCCACGACTGCGTTCGGATCCCAGAGCAGAGGCGTCTATTCTGGCTTTGGTAGAATTGACTCTTGTTTGAATTGTTGTTTCACACCGTAGGAGTTGTGTTGTGTTGGACCAGTTCGGTTCATGTGTGGTTATCTTTTCCCAGTGCCTCTTGAGATCCAACCACAATCGGGTGGAAAACAAACTGCAAAAGAAACTTTACTTCTCGGTTGCAGTTTGTTTGTGGCGTGGAGAATAAAGTAGACCAACCACAACAGCCAATAAACTTTTAGATTTAAATTAAGCACGTGATGATCCTGGACGCTGTCGATCCAGAGGATTATTTGGAAACCATGTTGACACACACCAGCATGAGAAGGAGGATTTCCCCCTGATACTTTAACAAATAAGAAGAAGCTCTGAGCCATAAAGATTCAGTGAAAGTTAGTGAGACTTACAGACCACAGAGGAAACCCAGATACAAGATGTTCCTGCCCGTCCCTCATCGGTTATGGTCCAGTTCAGTCCCTGCTAATGATTCTCATAACCACCTGTTTCTCCATGAGCTTTTCCATAACCTCCAGTGAGAATAGACAAATCCATAAAATGCATTATGACTCGCTGTCAGTCTCTGAGTAAACTTTACTCTCATTTTCTCCCACAAAGTCTTTAAAGCGCAGACGATGCACAATGATAATCACCCCAACGGAGACATAAATCTGTTTGACTGATGGGATGTTTAAACCTCTTAGTGGCTCTGGAATAAGTTGATTTCACCACAGACACAGCTCAGAATCTAGAGGTGACTGTGAATCCTCTTTTTCATTTCAATACATTCATATCAATCATACAACAGATGCAGCTATTGTCTTGTTTGTACATGTGTGTCACTTAAGTCTTAGACTATTTCTGGGCCTGGATACTTTGCTCTATCCTCAAAATAAAATAAAACAAACTGCCATTTCCCTTGTGTCCACCATGAGGAAAGTAGAAAACAGATTTACAGATAATTGGCACAAACAAAGATTAAATGATTCATATCTGTTGTTAACAATTTAAAGCTCAATGTCACTGTGATGTCACAAATCTGTTTTGTAGCTGTGTTCAGGTCGGTGCAGTGGTTTTATTGAGGAATCAGATTATGTGACTCCAGCTGTGCAGAGAATTGGGTCCGGACTCAACCCACAGTTTGTTTGTCACACATGCACAACCCAGCGGGAGGTTCTCTGCCCGGACGCCTTCACGGCTCCATCAAATCCTCCACATCACTCAGGTGAGAAGTGGAGCAGCCGGCTGCAGCACACAGAGACAGGAAGTGACGAGTTAACTCTGCTTCGGGGAGATCACGTGATTTTTTTCTTATGCACGTCCTCCTCCGAAGAAAGCATGGAGGGTCTCTTGAGTTCAGTGCAATGTCTTAAAGCAGCAGTAGAATAAAACACCAATGAGCTATAGAAACATCCAAAAAGGACAAATGTCGAGTGGCTCCTCATCTCTGCTGAGATCTCGACCTGCCTCCGCCCTGAGCCTGCAGACGGCCTCTCCCTTCCACCGTGTGTGCAAACACCAGTTCCCCCAGACGGCCCCGACTGTCATTTCATGCTTTGCCAGTTCCTTGAGAGCGACCGGTACAATGTGTTTGCTCACCTGCTCACCAGACTCGGCTGCATTTTTTCCAAAAGCTGCCAAACGAATTGAACTGGGGGATGCAGCAAATGTATCCATCAGAGCAGCCCTCTGTTTCAGCCCGGAGCTCCGGCTGATTGATAGCTTTGATAGCTGCACCAGAAGGATTGGAGGCCTTTTGTTTGTTTTTTCTTTTGAGTATGTGAGTACACACACTTCACCATTTGTTCTTCTTTACCGATGGACGTTGAAACAGATAAAAATGGTTTTTGGTGAAAATGTGAAATGACAATCGTAATGCGTGCTTCTTATCACCACACCGGGGGAGGCCGGGGGAAACAGACAGCTGCAGGATTGACACGAGCCACTGAAATGGCAGCTAGATTGGTGTGTGTCTGTGTGTGTGTGTGTGTGATTGTGTGTGAGTGATTCACCTCAGGGAAGATTCAGCCCAGGGAAGACTCACATAATCAGCTGCAGCGACTTTAAAGCAGGAACCACCAAAGCTCATATTCACGGCTCCCCGACGTTAAACCGAGCGACATGATTCAGACGTGTTTCACTGAAAAGGCCTCGATGGATCTTCATCTCAGCCATTCTGTGAAAAGAAGGCTTATTCTGTGATATATGACGAAACCATTTTGGATTTGACGGTGGTCACTTTGAGAGTGCGAGTGCCTCCTGATGAGAGTCGGACAGCGATCAATCAGAGGAATCGATTCTGGAGAGTTTCCTGCTGCCATGTTGGATAAATATGGATTAGACACACTGTGCATGTGAATGCTGCAGTTAGTCAGTCGACTGGTTCACTGTGGTGAATTAAAAAAGGCTTTAGCAGGCGCTCTGTGCCTCTGACATTAGTGAAGGGGAAACAGCTTTGATGCCTTCATCCGGATTTGCCGTTCTGATTTAGAGCCGGTGATGCCGTGTGACATGCATGACAGTGTAATTGAACACGATAACTGATGAAACATGTCAGTGTGTTCGCTCTGAGTGTTGCCTGAATGAACCAGGCTGTCACGTTGATACTGTTCAACCCACGTTGTGAAGTGTGTGTGCTTAATATTGACTGACGTGTGTTGTGAGGATTTTGTATAGACAATAAAAACATTGATTTAGCGTGAAGATTTAAAAAAAAAAGGAATATAAAAAATCCATATTCAATGTTTTCGCCTTCAGATTGTGTAATCCACTGGAGACCTGTGGGTTCTCATCACCCTGGAGCAGAGCTGCGTCAGTCAGGGAACGTTCCTGCTCCTGCTATCGGTCTGCGATAAAAGGGGGAAGGTGCTCTGCCGTCTTTTTATTTCTGTGAACCAATCACATTCATGTCAGGCGGCGCCAATCCACAGATGGAGAACTCCCCCGAAAACATACGTGATACGACTTTAAGGAAAAACATAATCTGAGACTCAGTGCGTAAGAGGTGATGCCGACCAAAACTCAGTGGATCTGCACATCGGTGAAGTGAAAGTCACTGATGCCTGGCGTTTTCAGTGTTAAAAATAAAATGCATATTAATATGTTGATGATAAGTGTGATCGACCTCCACTGAGTCCAGATGTTTGGGACCAACACGTCCATGGGTGCTCAAATGGGTGAAAATGCATTTGCTCTAACTTGAGCCCTGAAGGAGAATAACACAACTGGTGTTGGTCTGAAAGTGGAAAAGATACTTGAATCACACTTGGAGAAAAGTTCCTTCAGCCCCAGTAAATCCTTATTTCCTCCTAAATGACCAGTCCCTATGTTAAGGTTTAATTGGTGTAACTTTGTGAGACACAAAAATATTCGCTAGTTGTTGGTTTTTATAATGTTTGTGTATTATTTTGAGGTTATTTTTTGTTTGTTTTGAGATCTTTTTTTAATAATGTGCGATTTTGGCTTTTAAAGTAACACACTTCTCAGCCTCTGCTGGTTCCTCTTGTGTCCACTTATCCTAGAAGATGACCACAATGAACATGCACCTCCGGGCATTACTGCACATTTATTATCGGTGATCTCTTAAATGGGCCTTTTGCCTTAAGCACTCCTGTTTGTGTTGTAATGTGGATGTCAACAAGGACAACCGCTAATGTAATGAGCAATAAAATAAATGAACAACTTTCTCCAATTCAACTGCGAGCTAATGGCGGTGGCCTCAGAGATCCCACGGAGGTTGTGTCTAATTACACTCGTCAACTCGTCCTTTTTTCTCTCGAACAAAAGACGCAGGATTCTTATGGTTTTTATCACTTCCTGAAATCTTAATGCCTTTGTAAGTAGGGCTTTAAATCCAAAGCTGTTGGATATTGACTTTCCCCTCTAATCTGTTCTCTAATGAAACCAAGGCCTCCTCCAATAGATTCACCAAAAAATATACAGGGTAATGTTTATCTCCTTTTCTCTTCTTCTCACTTCCCAGCAGCACACACACAGTATCTCCCATCAGCCTTCAGGCCTTCTTGATGCAGCTGCCTCTGGGCTGCAGAAATGTGTGTGACAGCCTCTGAAATGGCTTTGAGTGGCAAATTGAATCAGAGTGCGATGCAGAATATGCCAGAATGGCAGGTGTACAGCAGTGTCTGTGTGGACAGCCTGGATTGGCAGCCTGCGTGACGGCCAGTGTGGCTCATTCTGGCGGCCGCGCCGCACTAAGTGCCGACAGTCAACAGCTCTGTGTCTGCTCCATGTGATCAGCATGACCAAAATAAATAAAAAATGCCGGGACACTGAGCTGAACTGAGCCAGACACACACTCACAATTCTAATTGACTCATACTGGAAAGCTGTACTCGCCCAAAACAAGCGATACAAGCTAAACGGTTCACAAATAAACAGAAGTGCGTTTATTTTGTATGAAAGTGAAACGTCCCATCTCAGCCAGAATGTCCACGAGATAAATTATATTATTGTGCAAATTAAAGCAACAATATGCAACTTTAGATTAGAGAGAAACTGGTTTTCATGAAGTGAAAAAGAAAAGTCTATCAACGTGTTGAGATCTGACTGTTTAATACAACTCACTGACTGAACGCTTGATATTACCCATGATCCTCGGCTTCCTGAACCAGGAAGAGCTGCTGTAACAAATCCTCCAGACTCTGTTTAGAGTTATTCATATTTTAAAAGTTTCCTGCTGAATATTGGAGGTAAATCTGGTTTTTAATAACTTTTAAAGTCATTTTTTTTAACTGATCTACAGTTCAGCTTCACTCCTCAACCTGATTCTGACGGTTGAAAATGTAACAGTCACACTCACCAAAGTTTCACAGACCAGAGGTTCAGGGTGAAGAGTGGGAACAACACACAAAACTATCTCCATATTCAATCACTGAAACATCAAACTCATTTAATAAAACTAAACAGCAGCTCAAAACTTAATTCCAGAGGATATTGATTTTGATAAACACGTTATTTTTCATTTAGTTTGTCCAAGGCCTTAAAAATAAAAGAACCAATGTAATCAATAGGCCTGATGTTCTGTCAGAAACTCAAAAGTTGTCATATTGAGGTCAGAATGCACCCAGAGAAAAAACCTCACTAATAATCCATTGAAGAAATGACCCACGTCCTGCAGTGTCCAGGGAAGACAAACAGAATCTATCATGTGGCCTCCTCTCTGTCTGCCTGAACAAATACACTTGGTCCTCAGGTGGCTGTGATGGAGCACAGATTAATTGCATGCAGACCCTGAACTCCCCCCACCCCCCCCCCCCCCCGAACCTCCTCCACCTCCTCCACCTCCTTTTTTTTTTTTTTTATAGCCCTGACTTGCCCTCAGGACCATCGACAACCTCCAGAGCAGAGACTAATGAACAAAGCCGATGTCGGTGTGAACATCAGTTACGACAATGTTTGTGTGATCTCACACCATTTGTGTGGTTGCATATCTCTACCTCGGATGACAGAAGATAGCGAGAGACACAATGTGTGAGAGCTCTGTGATGAGATGCAGATGTGTGTGTGTGTGTGTGTGTGTGTGTGTGTGTGTGTGTGTGTGTGTGTGTGTGTGTGTGTGTGTGTGTGTGTGTGTGTGTGTGTGTGTGTGTGTGTGTGTGTGTGTGTGTGTGTGTGTGTGTGTGTGTGTGTGTGTGTGTGTGTGTGTGTGTCTGTGTGTGTGTGTGTGTTGTAAAGGCTGAGTCAGCTGCAGGGAGCGCCAACCAAATCCATTTGTTCCATTGTAAACGAGTCTCGTCTCGTTTCTACTTTGGGAATTCTGCTACCGGATCAATTGCTGGGCTTTGAATTTGAATGTGTTTGTATTGAGAGTTCACTTGTAAATTGTAAAGTGAGTGTTGTCAATCAACAGAGTTTCTGGGGGATTGAAATGACCGAATTTAAAGACCCATTCTCCCACAAGCGTCATTTGTTAGTTTCATATGGATTTAGTCGTCATTTCCAGTCCAATACAAAGTGGTTAAAGTTGCAAAAAGCACTCGTGGCCTACCTGAGCATCCATGGGCATGTACAGTGCCTTGCATAAGTATTCACCCCCCTTGGACTTTTTCCCATTATGTACTGTTACTAACTGGAATTCAAATAGACTTAAATAAACTTTTTCCCGTTTGATCAACAAAACATGCATAGTACTTTGGAGGTGCAAAATAAATGTTATTGTGACACAAACAATAATGAGAACAAAAAAGTTGACATCTGTTGGGTGCATAAGTATTCACCCCCCTGTGTCAATACTTGGTAGAACCCCCTTTCGCTGCAATTAGAGCTGCAAGTCTTTTGGGGTATGTCTCTACCAGCTTTGCACATCTAGAGATGGAAAGGTTTGTCCATTCTTCTTGGCAAAAAAGATGAAGCTCAGTCAGATTGGATGGAGACCGTCTGTGAACCGCAATCTTCAAGTCTTGCCATAGATTCTCTATTGGATTGAGGTCTGGGCTTTGACTGGGCCATTTTAAGACATTAACATTCTTTAATCCAAACCATTCCTTTGTATGTTTAGGGTCATTGTCCTGCTGGAAGATGAACCTCCGCCCCAGTCTCAAGTCTTTTGCAGACTGCATCAGATTTTCTTCAAGGATTTCCCTGTATTTGGCTCCATCCATCTTTCCCTCTATTCTGACCAGTTTCCCTGTACCTGCTGAAGAGAAGCATCCCCACAGCATGATGCTACCACCACCATGTTTCACTGTTGGGATGGTGTGCTCAGGGTGATGGGCAGTGTTGGGTTTTCGCCACACATAGCGTTTTGCATTGAGGCCAAAAAGTTCAATTTTGGTCTCATCTGACCAGAGCACCTTCTTCCACATGTTTGCTGTGTCTCCCACATGGCTTCTGGCAATCTCCAAACGGGATTTTTTAAGGATCCCTTTCAACAATGGCTTTCTTCTTGCCACTCTTCCATAAAGGCCAGATTTGTGGAGTAGACGACTAATAGTTGTCCTGTGGACAGATTCTCCCACCTCAGCTGTGGATCTCTGCAACTCCTCCAGAGTAACCATGGGCCTCCTGGTTGCTTCTCTGATTAATTTTCTCCTTGTCCGACTCTTCAGTTTGGGTGGACGGCCTCCTCTTGGTAGGTTTGCGGTTGTGCCATATTCTTTCCATTTTCTTATGATGGATTTTATGGTGCTCAGAGAGATGTTCAAAGCTCTGGATATTTTTTTATAACCTAACCCTGCTTCATATTTCTCCACAACTTTATCCCTGACCTGTTTGGTGAGCTCCTTGGTCTTCATGATGCTGTTTGTTCAGTAATGATCTCCAACAAACTCTGAGTCCGTCACAGAACAGGTGTATTTATACTGAGATTAAATTGCAGACATGTGGACCCTATTTACTAATTATGTGACTTGCAAATGTGACTTGTGAATGCAATTGGTCGCACCAGATCTTTGTTAGGGGTTTCACAGTAAAGGGGGTGAATACATATGCACTCAACACTTTTCAGATTTTTATTTGTAAATAATTGTGAAATCCATGTAATATTTCCCCCCACTTCCAAATGATGCACTATTTTGTGTTGGTCCATTACATAAACTCACGATGAAATAAATTTTAATCTGTGGTTATACCATGACAAAATGTAGAAAAGTCCAAAGGGGGTGAATACTTATGCAAGGCACTGTAGGTGTGTGGCACTCCTGGTACAATGTCCTCTTGATGCAATGACACAAAGCTATTGCAAGATTGACGTGTTCTGTTATCAATGGTTCAGTTTCTCAATATGAAATCTGTGCTGGGACTGGCAGGTGGAAATGTGCTTTCTCTCAACCTGGCAAAGCTGCCATTATAATGGAATTGCAATAAGGTGCAAACACACCCTGCTTATGAGTGTAACACTAACCCACCAACAACTAATGTTAAGAGACTAACGTTTTAAACCGTGCACCAGATGCAGACGTGGATTTGGACTCATCCTAAATACGGTCGTGCCTCTTAAGACCTTATGCTCAGACTGAAACAGACCCTGGATCAGGGGTCAAAATGAGGCCTCGGGAAAAGAGGGTGATAATTTATATTCACTTGCAATTTCAAAAAGTCACCTATAGTTCAACTCCAGTTGAGAACATAATCTGTACAGCTGAAGCGTATCGATCCTAAATCTGAGAGCAGAAAAGTCAGATACAGTTCTGCCGTTGATGTAAAGTTTGTTTTGAAACTGAAAACAGTCTTTCCAGTGGCGCTGCCTTGTGCCTGATTCCAGATCTGTTGTTCACCTTTACAGTCGATAGAACACAACTTTCACACACTTCTGAGTTCTGCCAAACTGCCAAATCGCCCATGTTGAGACTAAATAGTGGGACATCTAATTTTATTGCCGTTCCTAACAGCCCCAGACAAATGTGTTCTTGGTAGCATCACAGGAGGAAGTGTGGTCGAAGGATGAAGCAGATCCTATCAACCCAACTTGCTGTGCGCTCCCTTGATCTGCTGCAAGTTATTGCACCACGGATCCCCGGCTAATTTATCACGAACCATCATGTGACTGCGTTGGCTCATCATCGCGGTCCAAGCATCCCCTCGCCATATTGAATGAAGTAGGCCGTTAGATGCTTAGGGAATTCTCCCAATCCGCTTACCAGAGGTCTGCACCAGTTAAGTTATCTTCAGCGTGGAGCATATGCTTGCTGGGGTTATTTTTTTTTCTTCTTCTTCTCTGCGATGCTGCAGAGCGAGAGCCACATCTGGCAGTGCAGTCATCTCGACGGTAATTTGCTTTGCAATATGGTGTTCAAGGGTTGGTTAGCACCGTGTCTTATTATTATTTTCTCTGCCATTCTCTGTGTTATCCGGCCCTATTTTCATTTGGCTGCCAGATTGGAAAATACCACCAGTATGAGCTATAAAAACTTTGTTTATTTATTTCCTCCACTCCGCTGCTCCACTAAAGGGGGGCAGCGAGCAGCTGGGGGTGTGACTGGAGAGTGGTTTCGGCTTTTTTTAAATAAAGGTTCAAAGATACTTTTATGCCAGGAGGTGCCACAAGCTAATTAGCTTCACTCAAAGTAGAGATGCAGATATCATCTCCCTTCAAAGAGCCATTAGATCCTGAAGACCCAAATATCTAACCATCCTATTTTAGGTCAGCCAGGTCTGGAGAGATTTTTATAGTGACCATTATCTCATATTTTTTAGAGATGAGTGCTCCAGTTCTCTGGGTTCATTATTCAACTTTCACTACACATATAGGTGAAGTATTCTCCCTTGTGAGAGCAAGTGGGGGGGGCAGTTAGTGTGGGAGACGTGCCAATGCAAAGAGTGAGGGATGCTTTCTTAATGTCTTCCTCGTCTCTGCCACTTTGGAGGATGCGAGGCGTCTCTTTATCGAGTTCCTTTAATTAGCCCACGCAAATAATTCTTCCCCTGCATCCTGATGGTCTCTGCCGGTGTCTGAGCTGCAGGTGACTCACTGTGAGGGACCAGATGATTCAGTATCTTCTGACCTTTTCCACATAATCACTGCTTTGTCTCTGGATGTCATGAGCTTCACTTGAACATGGGGGGGGGGGGTACTTAACAGAAATGGTTGAGGATTAAAGAGTCGGTGTCTGAGCAGATCTGGATTCCTCTTCTCAGCGGGCTCAGGTGGGAGTTGGACAAAGGTTCGGGCCTTAGGATGAAATATTTATAGACCAGGGAGGGAGGCATTTCGTATGTGACAGAAATTCCTAATAAATAATTGAGAATATTGTGCAATGTCATGGTAGACGGTAGAAAACATGTAGATGCACTGACACAGGACTCCAAAAGTTTGGGTTTGAGGAGGTTGCACAAAAAGTGATGGTTACTGGACCTGCAAAATCCAAATGTGGGCGAAGGCGGTGGAGCCTGGTGGGTAATGGGGGGGGGGGGGGGGGGGGGGGGGTGGAGCAGAAACATGTCACTTCAGTTTCTCCCTCGTGGAACAAAACTTCTCACAATCACTAACAAGTTGTTTTAAGCATTCAAGGATTGTGCTTCCAATCTAGATGTGGACATTAGAGGCAGATATAAAAACATGCTTCTACTGCTTTTTCCAACTTATTAAGAATGAAAGAAAAACAGCCCACGTTTCCAAACACAATCCTAAACATATTTTCTCATAGTTTTTGAATGCTTTCAATCACTCTGACTCCACCACAGCTTTTGTTCTTGTAATATATGAAGATAAATGTATTTCTGACAGGATCCTGATGAGCCAGTAGTGTAGAATGCATGCTGTGTAATTGTGATTTCCTATAAGTTCATATTTAAAGACCCCATTACCTAGTCAGCATTCTGTATAAATACATGAATCTATAATCCTGCAAACCTGGAAATTAAACTGTCACTGAAACTTAGTCGGGAACCAGAAGTTTGCTCTGGAAAAAAATTGAGGAAGAGGTCAGGTTAATATATTGCCTGAGCTTTTTTTTTTTTTTAATCGGGGGGGGGGGGGGGCTCTCTCCGGTGCCCCCCCCCCCTGCAGCCGAGGGAATCGCTGCCACATTCAAGTGCAGCGAGTCCTGGCTGAGACGTAAGTGTGTTAAGCCCTGTGTGCTTTGCAGACGGTGGAGATGAAGACAGGCTCGCCCTGTGAAGAATGACGGCTCCTTCAAGAGGCAGCTGTCCTATTTAAGGCGGGCGACACAATGTGGCGTCTGACTCTGCCTCTTCTCCTCCTCCTCCTCCTCCTCCTCCTCCGCTCTGCTCCTCTTTGTTCCTCCTTTTTCTTTCCCTTCTATCTGCATCTCGGTGGACGCCGATGGAAAGACCTCCGAGACCGGGGTAAATAAAAGTCACGGGGAAGCGAGAGCAGCCTTAAAGCATGAGAGAAGATTATGTGTAGTCCCCCCCCCCCCCCCCTTACCCCTCCACCCCCCCTCAAACACACGCTCATGGATGGAAATGTTATTGATGCATGTTAAGTCCTCTGGGGATTTCACTCAAAGGACATTTGGGGCCTTTCATCCCTGACATGAAGGTGGAGGGAAACATTATTGAAGCCCTGCAACATGACAGAGGTTTCTCCTTTCAGTGGGAGGCTTGAAAGGGAAGAGTCGCCTTCCTCCGCCCTTTGAGAGAGCAGCCTCGTAATTGGCTGAAATGGCTGCTCTTTTTTCTTCACGGCTGCTTCTTGAGCTAATTGGTATTTATGAAGTATTTATGATCCATATTTGCTGGTGTCAGCTCCACACAGATCTGAACGTATATATTTTTTTGGGGGACCAAAAGAAACTCCCGCCTTTTCTCTGGAGAGTCTCTTATTGTCTAGTGCTGCTAATGTTAGAACCTGTCAAGAGGCTGTCAGCGTCATGTGATCTTGACCCAGACGGACGTCTCCTGTGATGGCGACTGGTGGGATGTAGATCACAGGTTGTATAAATAGATGACAGCTCCTCAAACGTCAAGCCAGAGCGTTGCCCCCTGGTGTCTGGCTGCAGTATGGGTCGAGCGTGAGTGTCAGCAGGACCTTGAAACCACACAACACAGCTCCAAATGTGCAAAGTGTCGTCGTTTGCATCTGGGATGTCTGTCTTTATACATATTATATTATGCAAAACTGTGCTTTTGCTAATAAAGACATTTTCATCATGCAATATAATCAGTAAAAAAGGATTCTCCAGCCTTGTGCATGGAGTCTGCAGCCATGCAAGCCCTGCAGCTCCAGGTCTGGTAATGTCTGTCACCACTTTGTTCCAGATTCAAACATTTCAATAATCCCTGACCAGGAGATTTTACATTCATGGTCAATAGAGGTTTGATTCTTGGAACGACTTCGGTAATTGACTTCTTCCTTCTATGCCGGCGTGAGATTGACATTTTCAGTTTTAAGTCAAATGGATTGAAAGCTGCTGAGCGGATTTGTTCTTCAGCTCCGGTGACGGTGGCCGACACAACGATGACATTTAGTTTTGTTACAACAGCTTTTTTGCATGAATTTAATTGAAATTACTTTTGCTCTGTTTTTTTTTGTGTTGCTTGTTTCACTTGTTTGGTTTCATAATGAGCTTTACAACCAGAGCTTGCATGACTCCCTGTCCTGCTTTCCCAGAAAACCCTCTTAAATGTGGTTTATAAGCAGGACAGTGTGACAGCACAGACAATGCACGTAATGCAAAATGAAATTATCCCGTCTTTGTCAGGGGCTGGTGGGAACAAAATTGTGTGTACTTTGTGAGCTGTGTGTTTCCCTTTGTCCTGGCACCCATACAGTTCAGGCTTATCTCCCTGCTTTCCTTTCCCCTCTCTTTTTTTATCACTCTGTTTATCCTACTGTACAGCTATATCCACATTCTGAGTGACTGAGCTAATTGTTCCTGCTCATGCATTCTCTGCAGATTCAATTATACGCCACTCTGGGCATCCTGAAAAAAGAACCAGGGTGGGAAAAGGGAGAGATGTGAGCTGAAAGTGTGGGAGAGGAAAAGATGAAATAGCAAAGAGGGGCTAGAGAAGGTCATTGATAAGAAGTTGAGAGAGAGAGAGAGAGAGGAGAGGAGAGGAGGATGAGAGCTAAGAGGTAGAGGCAGGAGGGATAAATTAGAGAGTGGAGTAAGAGCAGTCCCTTGAGTCATATATTTATGTAAGGAGAAAACCAGCTCAGTGGAGTGTACACTGTAATGGCACCCCTCTGTATAATGATTGGTGCTGACCTCCCAAATAAGAGGATTAGTTTGTGCCTGAGCTGGCCAGAAATAATGGACCTCACCTTAGCTTAGCTGCAGTTTGACACAGCAGGAAAAAAAAACAAAACAAGGTATAGGGAAATAAGAAAAAGCTCAGCAGCAGGCGGCTCGGCCTGAACCTCATCCATCTGCATCACCATTGTGTCAGGTTGGACATGCATTCCTGCAGATCCGCCGGTTTCCTGAACGAATGGCCCGAGCGCGCCGCCCCATAAAGTACTGTAGTAGACATCATGGAAATAAGGTGCCGCTGACTGTAACACCTTGCAGTAATTTATCCCCCCCCCCCCCCCTGTGCCTTATAACGAGGGGAATGCAATGAGTTACTGTTTCTGTTATTTACATGCCAGCTTGTCTGCAGGAAATGAGCTCTTGTTATTGTGGTTTTCAGTCAGGCGGTGACAGGGCCAGTCTTCTGCTCGGTGGAATGCCGTGGCTCGGCAGTGAATGTTGTGGCTAATGTCTGACTGCAGGGCACACTCTCCCTTTGTGTTCTCTGAACCAGCAGGATTAAAGCATCCATCTTGCTCTCCCCGCTTCCCCTAATGGTATTAGGAAAAGGGTGGATAGGTTTCAGTATTCCGTTAAGGAATATCTGATATGGGGGACGGGCTGATTCAATTAAGTAAAAAGCAAGGTGGGAGCCAATGAGTCCGGCGGTAATAGCCTCTGAGCCACGCGGCGGAAAGTGGAGCATTTTAATCTGGGAAAGCTCCTGCACAAAGAAAAACAACAACATATATCTATTATATACTCATTACCAAAGAGCTGTAAAGGGCTCGTGTGCAACTTCCTCCTCGGTGCAGACCGCGGTCACTCTGTGATGTGGCTGGAAATAGACACACACGGCAAAATGCCTTTCAGGAAAACACATGCTGGGAAAGTCTCCGGTTCCTCGTGATCTGGAACAAGATAAGCAGCTGTACACAATAAACAGGAGGATGGACATATAGGATGTGAGCTAATAGCTTTCTAACTGTTTACTGTTCTTCCCAAGCAGCAGCACAAAGTAACTGTCAGACACTGAACTGCTCATTATGTACTTTGGCTTTGCTATTGAGTAGAAAACAGGAAAATGTCAGTTTGTGAAGCTCTTTCCTCCCGAGAGGTTGAATGATCCTACACATGATTGTGTAGTTCTTCTTGTGAAACACAGGAGGTGGTTTGATAAAAAATTATGTATTTATGTTCAAATAGAAGTGAGAACTGCCCCCAGCCGTACACAAAGTTTGGTAGAAATTGGCTCAGTAGTTTTTCTGTAGTCTTGCTAATAAATAAACAAGCATAGGTGCAAACATAACTATTTATAAAAGTACTTTATGTATTAATTGAAACATTGGTTCGAAAGCTGTGGTCCCAGTTTTCCATCGCCCAAAAGCAACATGGGAATTGTTCTGTATAGTAAAAGTCAACATTCACATTTGTAAAGAAACCAGGTAAAATAAAAAGTCATCAAACCAAAAATTAAAACCACTCTGTAAGTTACAGACACATTAATTCTGTGTTTCCTCTCAACTTCTTCATGTTGGCTCTGAACAATGTCTCAACCATTTTTCTCAAATACTTCCCTGCCTTATGCTGGCGTATGGCAAACATGTGATGCTATTATTCACTATCTTTGTCACATTCACAGTTTACATGGTGTGAACCAGCTTCAGGCAAAGTAAATATAGTTGTTATTCTACTGTAAGTCTGCAAAACAACAGATCGAGCAAACTTGTTCCAAAATTTGTTTTTCACATAGAGGGGAGCTGACAGTAGCGTTACTGAATTAACTCTGCAGATATCAGAAATATAGATTTTCTTTAATCAAAACCATTTGTTATGTCCATATTTGAATCGCTCTTATCTTCATTTAAGACAACTTGTTTTTTACAGGCATCGTTTGATGATTTTGAAGATGAGCTGAATCTGAAAGTGTTTGGCCCAACAGAGGAGCGAGTTCACCTTGTGTCTCCAGAGCCGCTGCGTGTGAACGCCTCATAGATCTCTAATGCATTACGTAGCATGTGGGGGGGCAGAAAAACCCAAATCGCTTTCTTGATTTCTTCCACTTCATACAGTCGAGTGGTCAGGTTATCACACGGCCGCTTGATATCTTCACACCACGAGTTCCAACCCTGTCTGGAGCCATTGGGTTTCCATTACCACAAATCCATTCCACTCATTTAAAATTAATGGCTGTGGACCTTCGCTGACCCCAGAGATAAGCCAGGCCAAGTCTTTTTCCTCCACGTACCTCGAGGACCTGGTTTTCTTTCCTTATTAAACCGTCATCGAGAGGATGTAAATTCAACCAAGAAATATAATGGTTCTTGCGATTGGTAATTTCTCACAATACAAATGAGTTTTCTCTTTTAACATTTTGCATTTAGCAAAGACGTAAGTACAGTGAGCATCCCAGAAATTGAATTCCCTTCGACATCACTGACATCCTGAACCTTGCATAAAGAAGTATTTTATTTTTTGAGATTAGTTATTGACTTATGTCTGTGATATACTTTTAAAATGTTGACTGTTCCACAAACTACTAACCCCAGATATGAGTCAGATATCAAAACTGAGAAAGTAAATTTGATCTCTGTGACTTCAAACGTGACTTTTGCCGGAGGCTAGTTTCAGTATTTTGGAAATACTCTGATCAGCTGGGATTTTCCCACACGTCCATCTCCATCATGCATTACTCTTATTTCTTCAAAATAAAACAGAAGAATTCATCCAGTGAGCTGCAGTTCTGTGGACGAGGTCAGTGGTGAATGGCCGGACTGGTTGGACTGGGCAGAAAAGCTGTGGTAACTCAGATAACCACTGTTTAAAACTGACCCTTAACATCAACCAGTCACAGTTCTTCCGTCTTCTAAGGGCTGCTTCCAGCAACTGGTTTCATTGATGTGTCAATGACCTCCCAGTCACCATAGATCTAAGGAACAATTTTGCTAGAAAGGATTTGCAGCATGAATGTGTGTGTGACAAACATGCAGAAATTATATGATGCAATCATGTCACAATGAAGAAGCTCTTCAGAGGAAAGTTTCCAACACACACACACAGACATGTGGTTGAGCGAGCTGCCCTATATCTGTAATAGTGTTTGTCTAAAGTGCTCTGTCACTGTATATGTATTTTATTCTCACTCTCATAGCCGCCGGATGGAAATTTTAATACAATTGCAGCTCTCGTGAAATTAAATTATACACATTTGAGCACCGGCATTTGTCTTACACAATTTTTTTCAGCTGTGAGTGTACACAATCTGCCGGGCCGCTACTGTAAACACTCCAGAATGTGAAAACCCACCGGTGGAAAAGGGCTCTCGATTCATAATGTCACACTCTCACGGGCTGAGATGCTTTATTACTTTAAAAAAAAAATTCTGGCTGCTCTAATCCACCGTGAAAAATGCACAGCCCTCGTCTGTTCAAAGCCATGAGATGCACAAGGCAGAGTATTCATCCACCACCCATGACGTGGTGAATGGTGAGAAGGGGTGAGGGATTGGGAGGGGAGGAGGGGGGGGGGGGGGGGTGTTGGGGGGGACATTACCCTGGGCTCTCCTTTTTTCTCTCCCGCCCCCTTGAGGGACACAGACAGCGGTGGTGGAGGGAGGGAGGTTTCTCAGCCTTATCAGCGGGACAGCACCCAGCTCTCTAATCGCCGGGGCCCAGAGACAGCCGGCGGTATAGGGGAGAGTGGATGAGCGAGCAGCATCCAAGGAGAGGAGGAAAGAGGAAGGAAGGAAGGAAGGAAGGAAGGATAGGAGGAGGAGGAGAAAAGGCAGTTTATACCTCTTTGGTTACATCAAGTGACGGATGCTTCACAGCTCGGCACACAAGACTGAGAAGACACAAGTGGAGATTCTGTCCCGTGGCAAATCGTTGGCCATGAAATATAGAGACGGATGCATCCCGGGTATCTTAGCAACAGCAGCTGGTTCCCACCTTGAACGCATCCTGAAGAGGAGGCGACGAGTGGAAACCCAGAGAGACCTGAGAAGAGGGTGGCGCTCTGAGTCCAGATCAATTAACTGATCTGTTAATTGATGTCCTTTCATCTTTCCTTCTGTTAGAATGAGACAGGCACAAAAGAAGGAGTTCATTCAAATTCAACACATCACTGCACTCTGGATAAAAGACTGTGGATTGTGGATTGGACAAAATGATTGAAACATCCATTCATCAAATGTCTTTGATTGGGTTGTGGACTAGGCAGAATATCCCAGACCTCCCTCCCTCTCTCCCCAGTATCTCTCTCCAACGCCTCCTGTTGGATCCTGGTGTTCCCAAGTCAGATGGGATACGTTCTATAGGTTCTGGGTCTACCCCTGGGTCTCCCCCCAGCTGGGTGTTCCTGTTAAACCTCAGATGAAAGGTGCCCAGGAGGGATTCTGATTAAAGGTTCAAACCACCTCAGGGTGTCCCAGCTCCTCACCCTATCTCTAAGGCTGAGGCCAATCACCCCAAAGGAGAAAACTAATTTTGGCCTCTTGGCCCAGAGCTTCAGATATAGCGGGTATATTTATTGGGTAGTTGCTTTTATTTGGTAGTGCAAAACAAAGAAGATGAATTACAAACCAACACGTCCAGTTCAATATCTTATATAATTTAAAAAGCAGTGAAGGATGTCTGACAGTTTGCAATGTAATTTAAATTCACATGTCGATGTGGTCAATCCACTACTGTGCATCACATGTTTACATGAACCGCTTTGTGATCCAGGTTAATTATCATCATGGTCTTTATTGGTTTGGGGCACGAGTGGAGGGAATGAGATCGTTTTGTTGGATCTGCAGTGTCGGATGTTTCATGTGTCAAGTGACTATTGAGCTTCAGTATGTGAGAGAGCCACGCAGCGAGATGCTTGCTCGCCCAAAGAGCAGATTTCCCATAGTCAGCCATTGGAAACAGAGCAACTGTATGAGTAAATAATCTCATGCCACTTGTGTTTGGGAAGTAAACAGGAAGTCAAGTCAGGGACAAGACGATGGACTGTGGGGCTCATATGAGTCTGTATGCATGAGTAAGTGGAAAAAGGCTTCTTCAGCACATGTTGGACATTTTGAAGTGTACTGTGAATGGGTTACTGTGTCTACATTTCCAAACATAGACAGCAGACATGACAGCTCCATCTTGATCTTCCTTCCCTGGCTGATAGATATATTATCTTTATCTTTGGACAACGGTAGGAGATGGAGACGCGTTGTCCATCTTTACAGTCTACGGTTCAATCTAATACATTATTGAAGTGGACACAGAGACAGAAGCTCGCTGTCTCCATAAGGACACTTCTAGCAAAAGGCCAAGCAATCAAAATTACTACTTTAGGGAACCTTCTCATCTTGGGGATAATAATTCCAATCTGGATAAAATAGCAGAACCATCTTGGTCAAATTTACATAAAAGTCCAAATCTACTGTTGTTATAACATTTCACTCTTGTGATTCCTCCTGAGGAGATTTTAAACTGTTCATGAAGAAGACAAAATAAAAACCACACTCCCCCTACTGTGTTTGTTCGCAGGACACAACTAAAAAGCCTTTTCGTGAGTTTGTTATAGTTCAAGGAAGTGCTACATGCATTCTATCCCCTACATGGTCCCAGTACCCAGGTATGATGGAGCAGCTCATTGTGATGGAGCACGTAGTGGTTCCATTCTCCACACTTGATTTACTGCCGTTACTGGTTCAAAAGAAAGACAACAGGATCGGTGCTATTGATAATTAGTTTTTAATGTGCCACACTCATCATGTCCAATTTCATGCCCCTTAGGCAGCTGATCACAGATTTAATCAACACATTATTCCTTGCTATACTTAAACTGACTGCTGGGAGGGCTCCTCTCTGTATGTGCAAGTGTGCTGGTAGGAGTGTGTGTGTGTGTGTGTGTGGGGGGGGGGGGTGCTGGGAACAGTGGGTTAGCATGTGTTTGCGTGACGGAGGAGCGAGCACGAGGGGTTGTCAGCATGTGCATCCATCCCAGCAACGTCCCTCTTTGATAGACATTGAATGCACGTTCCAGTTCATTAACCAAACACTGCGTTGGGAGAGGACGCGCCTGGAAGCCGTGGTCGTGCTGTGGAGCAGGAAGCTAATGTTGTTACCGTGTTTCTCACAGAAGAGAGGACGGGGTCCGGGCCTCCCTCACCTGAGGAATACAGATGAAAGCTGGGCTTCAATGTCCTGGCTGTTTTTAGAGCACTCTCATAACACCGGGGATATTTTGATCTTTTTGTAACTGAGGTTGGTCCATTTTGGGTAAAAAGTGTTTTTCGTTGCTGCTGACCATTACACAAAATGGTTTGGTGGAACAAAATAAAACATCGGTACTGGTATTGTACTACTATGCTGGATACTATTGTTTTTATAACTTTAGTCAGTCGATTTGTCCGTAAGTTTTCCCTTTTTTCAGATTTTTGTTTGGTGGATATTCAAAGAAGAGATTGATTTCTTAGGATTTATAGGATCTCTGGCCTTTTGTCTTGTAAGATTGGGTCAAAATGTCCAATACATTTTTGAATCTGAAGATGGGACCTTAGATTGTTGTCTTCATCAATGAGAAATGGCCGTATGCCTTGAGTCCATAGATCTGGTTTTAGAGGTGAAGGTTAACATAATGAGTTTGTTAACATATTATAGTTAAGTAAGATTCCTGATGATAATATGCCGGCCCTGTGACGACCTGTCAAGGGTGCATATACACATCTATGTCTCAGTTCTATATATGTGGCACGAAACCAAACCAGTCAGATCACCAGACATGTTGCAAACAAGCCAGTTGTTTATTTGAAACTAAAAACCAAATGTCAGTGCACCACGAAATGTCTCCGATAATCCTTCACTCCACAGGAACACAGTGGCACCGCGGGTCAGAGTCCGACCGGTGAGCCGCTCGGTGAAACTCAGATGAATGTTTCACCTTTCGCCTTCGCTTATTCCTTGAAATGCTTTTTCGGCGAAATGTGAAGGTTTTCTTCCGATGCCGAGCTGCTTGTGTCTCTTTTCGAGTGCTGGTATTTAACTTCCTGAATGTCTGTGTTGAGTGCAACAGAGAATAAAATGTATTATCCTTTTGAGGATTGTAATTTTCAGTTTTGCTCATAACATGCAAAGATATAGTTGTATACGTCATACACGATTATACGGTCTCATTCCGTTGTTTTACGGTTTTGAATAGTTTCAACAAATTTCTGACGGTTGCTGTTTAAAACTTGAATCACTCTTGTTTCTGTTGAATGACTGAACTTCACATTGGTCTCGATTACACATCAGAACAAAGACACTCACAGTTGTCGGCCTCGAGACTGAGTTCAGAGGAAAAAGGCAGAAAATCAGACGACTGCAGCCAGTAAAAAGCGGTGGCAGTGTTTATCCTGAACTACTTAGCTCCCTGGCTGTGAGTCAAAAGTGGAGAGAGAGACATTGGGAGGTAGCGCGGAGGCCCCTTATTAAATGCAGCTCAGGCCCTGGTGAAACCCTGGTTAATGTCCCTATCATCTCAGGAGTGGTCCAGCATCCAGCTCCTGGTCCAAATGACTCATGTTTAATGCATCTCCGCAGTCCGTGTCATTTAACCTCACCCCTGGAGGTTGTGGGTCGGTGGTGGGGATTGTGTGCGACGGCTCCCGCAAGATCCGTACGGGGGGCAAAGCGTCTCTGCAGTTATTCTTCACCCGCTCTCCATTTACTTAACATGGGGGAGAGCTGCTCCATGTCTCACCCGCTGCCGTGTAATCTCCCAGAAGCAAAAAACCCTCCTCACAGCGTCGCACTGCATGAACCCCCGACTCCGGGGTGGGCCGGTGTTGACTGGACGACTCTCAGAGGCACTTTGCTTCACCGTGTGCTGCGTCTGAATGCTCAAGCAGGAGGAGAGGGATGCCATGCTCTGAGACTTCGGCAACTCTCCTGGTGAATGCTCCACTTCTCCAAGGTTTTTGTAATTGTTGCATCTACCTGAATTTGCCGTGCTTATTAAAAAAAAACGAAGCGGTTTGAAGATTGATGCGGTAAACGCAGAAGATTTCTGACACTTCAAACAAAAATCTATTTTTAGTGTAAAGCACACCGACACCTTTAAGCTCGCAGAGACACACACGTCCAGGGATTGAGGAGGAAAAAGCAAATAAGCAACGATTTCTGCAAAAGATGCATCGTTACCACAAAGAGAAGAGAAGAGAAGAGAAGAGTCGCTTGATTTCCACACTTCATCTTCCTCTGATTCCCTCGGCCTCGCTCTCACTCGTCTTCTACCTCACTCACACAAACACACACACACACACACACACACACACGCTCTCTCGCTCGCTCCGGATAATTGTAATTAGAATATCACCATGATTGAGAATTGGCAAAAGTTGAAGAGGGAAACAGGCTTTCTAATCAAAAGCCGCCTCCTAGCTGGAATCCTGATGCTTACTTGGCTGAGCAGGGGGCGGGGGGGGCGGGGGGGGGGTCTTCGACGATGGAGGCCTGAGCGGATGCCAGACTGTACGATGACGGCCAACGCTGAGCTGCCTCTGCTGGATTCCATACAGAAATCCCAGCTGAGACTGATTCATCCAGGTTTTTTACGTATATTGATTCATTCTGGAGATGCTGATATTCGGACTCAGAGTTTATAAGAGCGTTAAAGGATCAGTGCTTACCATTAGTCATCAAGGAATCCAATGAGTGATACTGGGAACCAATAGAGGAGTCAAAAATTTAAATTAAATCAAGTAACTGTGGAAATACAACTGCAACTGTACTTGTACCTCCAGCGGAATCAGAATTGCATTGTACTTTACAGTTACTTCTTTCCTTTTTTAACCTTTATTCACCAATTAGTTAATAGACATATACATATACAGGGATATAGAAACTTCCCTTTGGCTGCTGCAGCCGCATCGTCTCGTTTCAAGTCGCCAGCAGTTGTGTTACTTGAAGCTTGTTCTGCTGCTTTATCACCTCCCAGTTAATTTTACCATTTCCTTCATTACAGCAGCTAATTATCCGCCGAACATATAAAGTAGTTCTCGTTCTACTGAAGCCTTTATAGCTCTCTCCTTCTTTTAGAGACATTCTCCCTAATTCCACACATCATTCACGTGCTATTCAGATCTGCTGGTTTGCTTCAGCTCAAGAAATGAGCTTGTTCCTGTGTCTCTGGTGTTTTGGGAACTTTTACTTTATTGGTTTGTCGTGTTTTCTCTATCTGCTCCCTTACCTTCAACTCAGCTTGTCGATAGGCTCCTCCTCACGAGCTGTAACCAATCAGATAGGGCTGTGGTGCAGGATGCTGCCCGAGTCCCCAGCGGTGGCTGCAGATAATTGTAAAAGTGAAGATTAACGTCCGGGCCTGATAATTGGTGGACGCCTGATATATACAGACACCGTGTATATACGCCTTCCTTTGCTTTCTTACCTGTCTTATCCTGTGTTCTACAAGCATGCACCTCTATGCACTGGGTAATGGGGGCAATTAATTTTTAATGGGGCTTTGGAATGCTAACCTCCCTTTCTGTTTTTTTTTTCTCTCCCTCCTTCCTCCCTCCCCCCCTCTACATCACAGGAGCTGCTCAGTCCCCAGGTAAGCCTTCCCCTCGTCTCCTCTCCTCACCACATCCTCTCGCCATATTCCAGCTTCTCTAGCTCCTTTTCAAGATATGCTTCCTCTCAGCATCTCGAGTGTGTGTCTGTATGTGTGTGGTGTGTGTGTGTGTATTTGTGTGTGTGTGTGCTGCGTATGAGCAATCTGCAATCTCTCTCCATCTCAGCTTCACTCCGACCTCCTCACATTTAGATTTCTGTCTGCCTCACTCGTTCTCCACAGTCCATTTCATCCGAGTCCCGTGCAGCTGTCGGAGCTGCTGACTGATACATCTCCAGTTGCTTACCAATGTTCTGAGCTGCCCCGGCTGCAGCATCCCGGTCTCCACTGCAGTTAACCACACGGCGCTCAGAGGGAACTCAATGATCTGAGGAGATCTATATACAGAAACACTTCCTCAACCTTCTGTGTTGAAGTTCTTAGCACTAAGTAAATCTCTGTTCGCCAGCTCACAGCTGCTGATGTTTCTGTTTCTATGTTCATACTCTGGTGCTTTTACATTTCATTGTTGCATCCTTTTAATCTCGAGGTCAAACCTTGAGATATGAATGCTGCCTTTTTGAAGCAAGATCCTAAAGGAGTTGTGCTCATATTCAAGTTCATCCTTTTAAATTATGACAGGCTCTAACACATCCCCTTCATCATAATGCCGACGGCTGCAGCTCCTCTATTCAGCCTCTGTCTGAATCACATGGTTTTAGCTCCTGTTTCTTTAAGAAATATCAGAGCTATAGTTGCTCTTGACATTTTCTCTAAACTTCTGCTTCTAGCCTTTTAGTAAAAAGTCCAGAAAATGTCCAAATGAGTCCAGATGAGAACACGGCAGGAAAATGTCCAGAAATTAATGAGTGGACGTGTTGATAAAGTTTTTAATATCCGACGGATGAAGAAAAGGAGCCACAGACGTAGAAGATGACACGAACTATGAAAGATGACGAGATTCCAGAGGTTTCGGTGATAAGGGCCGACGCTGCTGTCGTTGTGTTGTAAAATTAAAACCAATGGGTTTTCCACAGCAGAATTTTAACGTCACGCCTCCTGCACGATTTACCCACAAGCCACTACTGTCTTGAATGTTAGGGGAAATCACCTGCTGTGTTCACCGTCTATAAGGCTCCTGAAAATGTCCTTTGCACTTAGTTCTTGTCTGAAAAACGACTTTGGAAAGAAGAAACTGAAAAATGTCTCCTTCAAGGCGTCTCATCAAAATTCTCATTCATGCTGCAAACACTGAGCAGAACTACTCCCTATATAAGTTTCTCTGGACAATGTGCGATTTATTTTGTCTTTGTGTGTTTCACAGTGTCCACGCAGCTACACAAACGTCACGCACATCCTGTCAAACTCAATAGTTTCCAAAAACAGTTAAAAAAACAGTTGAAAGTCAAAGAAATGTTTTAGAATTGCTGTTTGTGAGTAAATTAAGAGACAAACGAAAAAAAATGAATCAAGCCGCTCTTCCCGTGCTAAACGCCCTCCCTCTCCCTCGCCCCTGTCTCTCCTCCACCGAGCCTTTTAATCCAATTAGCAGAGCCCGCGACAGTTATTTATATGTACATGAATTAGAATTGAACAGCAAGACATCTTCCCATGGGGCTGATTGGACGGAGCCCAGTCCTTCACAGGCCGATGCTGCTGCCACAGAGCAGTGGTGGTCCACGCAGCTGATTGCCAACAAAGCGGCAACAGACAAAACTGACACGCACTCACACTGCCAAAGAAAATCATCATCTCATTCGATTTTAATGGAGAACTAAACCCCTATGACACTTTGACTTTTTTTAAATCCTCGAGAAATATTCACCTTATTCAAATAATGAGTTGTCTCCTCAGCCGATAGGTCCATCATGCATCTGTGTTTCTGTCCCATTTCATTGTGTTGCACTGAAACGCAGCCAATCGTGTGTGGGAGCTGCCAAATCAGGTTCTCTTCCCCTTTTGAACTGTTTGCCAGAGATTCCACTTCTTCACAGACGCAGGGAGAAGAAGAAAAAATAAAACATATCAGAACATTGGCAGCAAACAACCCTGTGAAAGGTTTTAAATTCCAATATATTAGAAATTCATTTTTAGAAAACACCAAAGGTTGGAGTCATTATCGAGTCCACTCATGCATT
This sequence comes from Pleuronectes platessa, assembly GCF_947347685.1. Taxonomy (NCBI): domain Eukaryota; kingdom Metazoa; phylum Chordata; class Actinopteri; order Pleuronectiformes; family Pleuronectidae; genus Pleuronectes; species Pleuronectes platessa. The sequence goes on along the minus strand of NC_070640.1, from coordinate 3,743,347 downwards.
TTTCATAAATTTACATGTGTTAGTCTGCAAAGTCACTTTTAACGTTTCATAAGTAAATTACACACTTACGGGTTAATTATGAGGCAATTAAATAACTCGACAGAAGTTCCAGACGACTTCTGTTGGCTTGAATAAATGAAAATCCACTGCAGCGGTTGCCTTTTGATTAGTCCTGCCAAGTGCTTTCTAAATTTACAATAAATAGAAGTGAAATGAAAAGTAAAGTAATATAATAAATAAGATGGAGACAGAAGCAACACCAGAATATAAAGTCAAAAGATAAAGCTTGATTTTTTTCCAGGGCCTGTGTTTATTTTGAGAATGTGCAGCTGAAGTTAGATCTGCACCTGCAGCGATGAAGAGAAGTAACAGAAAAGAGTATTTGCAGATATTTCTAAGATGAGAACATGTAGACGAGTGAAACTAAAAGAAACAGCAGCAGAAAGTGGCTGTTTGGAAAAGGGACAGTGATAGATTTTAAAATCTCTGGATGTATGAACACCGATCTTCTCGATGGTGGAGAGCTGCACGATATCCGACCAGACCAAAGAGGCGTTTTTTATTGTCAATAGAAGTTAATTAAAGATCAATTAGTAATGATCAATTCTACAAGAGGTTAACTGGAGCCAACATGTCTGACTTTAGACCCCTGATGCTGCAGGAGGCTCATCCAGCTCTGCCCGTTGATGTTCAGTTGGATTCACATAAATATGAACTGTATCAAACATTCATTGAGCCCTGAGGCCTCGTGTGGAATCATATGTGTTATGTTTTCATATTTCTCTTTTAAAATTCACACATTTTTACTTATTTACTACCAATAGATGCAATTAAATGTGATATACTGTACTTTATTATTCAGGAATATTTTGATTTCAAGTCATTTGGATACAGCTATAGATTGTACAAAGATGGACGACCATTATACGAGTGTTATGCTGAGCTATCCCAGAGTATTCTCAGTCGTGATCGTGCTGTGCATCCATGGCATCGAGGTTGATGTGCTCGACCAATCCTGAGTCAATTTCATCTGTCCATCATGAAGTCCCCCCCCCCCCCCCCGCCCATTTTATTGAGTATCCAATAATAAATGAAAATCTAAATTACAGACACGAATACTTGCATCAGTAGGATAGGAAACTACCTAAACTGGCCCGTCTCTAACTGTTAACATGGATGAGGCATGGTTCAGGACCTGGCAGCCACCAGGGGGCGAGCAAGATGATTTCTCCTTTACGTTTACAGCCTTTTCTTCACTGAAGGTTTTCAAAATGTTCTCAAAGAAGAAGCCAAACATGTCTTCTGGTGACACGTCAGCGAGCCTCCTCAGTTGACCTGCCACCAAAGACGAGACTCGTCTTCTCCCGTGTAGGTGACTTGTGTTTGTTCAATGTGCCGATCGATAGGGAGGAAGACGCGAGAGGATGGAGGTGGGATGAAGGACGCAGCAGTTAAACCCAAGGAGTCTTATCCATGTGTGCACAGAGTGGCTCTTTAAACACACACATACACACACACAGACACACAACCACGTGCATGCATGTGTGTGTTCTGCAGATACACGCCCGCAGAGTGCTGCTCAGATTAACGACTGAATCAATCACACGCACACAGTGTTTGCTTGTCATCCCGTATGCTTCTTCTTTCATAACACAGGTTCAATTTCCCAAGCTAGTGAAGCTCAATCAGCGTTTCCTCAGAATATGTATTCAGCAAGGTCGTCTCTCACTGCACCCAGAACCCCCCCCCCCCCCCCCACACACCCCACAGGATGTGTCTTTCTTATTGCAACGCCAATACTCCCCCAGTCCAGTGCATTGCAATCTACATTTTCCAATACGCGAGCTGCTCGGAGCCGCACAGAGAGCTGAGGATGCAGCTCGTCCATCAACCCCCCCCCCCCCCCCCCCCCCCCGTTCTGTCTTTATTTGACACCTGTTGACTCAGCTAAAGTGTTTTGAATCGTGTTAAAGTTTTTAACGTAAAAAAATAGATCATATATTTTTTAAACATTGAAGTTACACTGGACCTGAGCTTATCACCAGTCAAACATAAAAATTGTGAAGACCAGGCCACAAATACTTAATTTGTTTAGTTGCCTATTGACCAATCACAACATGTTGGCCAATCAGAGCAGACAGGCTTTATCAGGAGGGGGGGGTCTTAAAGAGACAGGAGCTAGAACCATGTGTTTGAGACAGAGGCTGAAAACAGGAGCTGCAGCGATGGAAAGTTTGGGATCAGTGATGTTTCCTGAACATTACAGCATATAGCATAATACTTATTCAAATTAGCAAACTGAACATGAGCAAAATATGTACGAAAACCCATTGTACGAGTGACATTTGAGTTTTTTAATGGCTACAGGATGAAGTTGTCCATGTTAATGAAGAAACATTTGAACCACTTCAACATTGTGACTCAATGTTATCTTGAGTCAGCAACAATTAAAAAAGGTAGAAGAAGAAAAATCTAACTCTGGATAGTGAGACAATAACAAAATCTACATTATCAAAAGAATCCTTAAAATATCTGCCCGGTTAAAATAACTACAAAATAAAAACCAAGGTGCAGATACAAAATATTGAGTTAAGGTAACACCGCCCATGAAAATATGTTGTTTGATACTTGGTGTTGGATTTTTTTACACAAACAAATTACCGCTAGATTCTCTATTGTCCTAATAACTACAAATAACTGAATGTCACTGGTTAAGTTGATCTATTAAAATGATTGCGTTCACAAATGTCTTTAACTCCCAGATTATTATTCCTGACAACATTCACTCTGAGTTGAGATGCTAACACCCGCTCACTGTGTCTCCTGCAGTGTGTCATGGCTCGGTCCCTCGGGCGTCCTGCTCTCCAGGCAGAGCGTGGTCACTCTGTGATGTGGTGAACTCGGAGCATAATAAAAAATCTAAATGGTTGAACTTTGACCGCGGACACGTCTCGATCATTAAGGAGAATGGCACAGCTGTTAGACCTGCCTCTCCTCCTCTAATTAATCTGACATAACGCTGGCGTCTGCTCGGAGTAATTATCTTTGACTTTTGCAGATAAATAGATTTTTGTTTTGCAGCTCACGATCCTCACCTGAGGAGACGCACAAATAATTAAACTGAGATTCAGCCACGTGAGGAAAGTGAGTCACTGACTCTGTCTCCAGCTTTAACCCACTGACATCCACTCTTAGATAATTTACAATATATGAACATAATAATTGTGTCCTCCACTTGTTGAATGGAACAAAGATGATTAATTATGATCAAATCTGAGTTCAACGGGCTGTGATCATAGATTTTGTATTAATCAGCCTCGCCCTTATATTTACATGTCAGATATTAACTCCTTGACTAACAAACATAATAATATCTAATTCCTCAACAGAGGGTCACACTCGGTTCATTTTAATGATGATTCAATTATTTGTCTTAATCAAACCATCACAAAATAATAAGTGTAATCATGCATGTAGGTGTTCAGCATTAAAAACACCGCCACCAGGAGTGCGGCAGTAAACTTAAACACTTTTCCATCTTATAACCTCCGAACTGTCGAACCTTAAAACTTTATTTCCTCCAAACCGACGACAATAAAAGAAAGAAGTCGGCTTTGTTCCCAGAAGTTCCTGAAGGAGACGTATACGATGCTTCTTTTTTTAACTCCTCTTTCCTCTATTATGTTTTATAGTTGTTGTTTTTTTTGCGAATGTAGAAGTTAAACAAAGTTAAAGCTGCCAGTGGTTTATCTTTACAAGCAGGAGCTAAGACCAAGTGTTTCAGACAGAGGCTGAAAAGAGGAGCTGCAGAAACAGACACTATGAGGACATTGGGTTATAAACCTCAATATGAGGATATTGTGCCTCCTTTAAAATTAAGAAACAAGCAGAGGGAGACTTTAGAATTTGAATAAAGTTGTGTTAACCTGATAAAACCTGGTATAACCTGATATCACAGCTGTTATTTTCCCTTCTCACTCTGGTCTTTACACTATTTGAGGACACGAACTGAGACGTAGCAGGACAGACTCCCCACAGAGCTTTGTCATATCGTCGTGGATCCAGGTTGGTGGAGGCTCCTCGGTGGAGTTTCACGAGCTATTTGTTCCCTAATGGAACAAGTGGAACTAGAGCAGAGGAACCCTCCAGAGGAAACAGGGGTTTTAGTGAATGTGCTTAGAAAAGAGTCGCAAACTAAAGTTGTAGTAAAGTCGTATTGACTCGTCCTCTCGGCCGCCTGCTGCTAGGAAGTAGAAAGGAAATCAGAAAAACCCAACAGAGCTCATCAGTGTTTTTCTTCCTGCTGCATGTTCCCTTAACTACAGCCTGGATTCAACTTTGATTCCCGGAGCTGCAGCACGTTTTTACTCTTTAATATAACAATGAAATTAATGATATCATTACATTTAATGTGAAGGCGTTATTAGAGGCTTATTTAGCCCATGTATTGAGTGTAATTCAACAGTGATTGCAGCATAAATTCAGTTTTAACCTCCTGACCGGTGTTTATTGTATATTGAGGCTGCATCAAAGCTCAGATGATATAGTTTAAAAGTTATGTTTTAAAACTAAATCGATTTCCGTCCACATGAGGATTTTAGCTCTATCTTGAAAGTAACTCCAATCCACACTCTCACACCTGGAAATGCTTCTATTATGAATATTCATGACAATTAATGTGCACAACGGTATAAACAGGAAGCAGAATAAATACGTGTTGAGCCGTGACTGATAAGAACCAATCAGATGAATGCATGTATGTGCATCATAATTTCCCAAAATTTCTGCAAACACAGCCCCTGTCTTTTTCTAAAACTGGTTCAGCAATTTCCAACTTTCTCCGTTTGTAGACACTTACAAACTCGTACAGACGCACAACCTCAACATAGTAGTGATGCATATTTTCATACTAAAACGTTGTAATATGGACGTGGCCTGAATACCACTCTTTGTGTTTTGCATATGAAAAGTTTTGATGCCAGACTTGAAGATTCCAAACCCTCCGTCACTCTCGGTTAGATGTAAACCCAACACAAGGATTCGTCAGCGGACATAATAGTGTGTAAATAAATGTTTACGCCGGTGGATCAGCGACCCCCCCCCCCCCCCGACATTCTTCCCTCGATTACTAACACCGTCTCATGAGAACCAAATGTCAGTTTTTAACCACTGTGTCTGGAATTATATGAAACAGCTGCTGCACAGGAATACGATCAGTTTATTACAGACTGCTGCCGTGTGCTGTTCGGAGCCGACACTGGATTTTATTATTTGGCAGCCGCCTGGATTTGTTAAGCGTAGCTGTACCGCAGCACGTTGGCCTGAGGTGAGGCAGCAAAATGTCACCGATGCCTCTTCTCGGGTTCGGTTTGGGACATTTTCTCCGAGCCGTGCTCTGCAATCAGAGCTGTGATTCACGATCGCTCCACGCTGGACGAGCTGGAGGTTCAGTGTAGTTCACAGAAGACTGTCTGACCAGTTCACTGTTGATGCATATTTAAAAACTCATTCATACGTCTGTATTGTGTCATTTACACCGTAATGAGGTTTGAATGCTTGGCAACGAGTTGTTTTTGCAGCGGTTGAACCAAAAAATGTACGAGTGTGTGTGTAGTTCGCCAGATGAAGATCTTTAATTTGAAGTATTGTGAGAGCAGAGATCCAGTGAAGGAGCTCAGGAGACGGTGGAGACAGGAGCCTGCGAGGGAGAAGCAGCCATTGACCGTTGACTCGGCCAAACCTCAGACTCCCTCCTCCTCCTCCTCCTCTCCTCCTCCTTGTGATAAACACTGTACTGCTGCTGCTCTACGCCTGGATCCCACCTCATGGGCAGCCTCCCTCTAAAGTGAAATCCACAGTGGCTTGGAGTGTACTTGAAAACAATTTTTGTCCACAGTATTTTCAGGTATTACTCAGGCTGCAGGAAGCAGTTTGTGTAGTGTGTAGTGTGTAGTGTGTAGTTCCTCCACCACCGCTCGTGATCCAGTCTGGTGTGAAGTCAGGTGACAGGAAGTAGCCTCCTTCATCGCTAATGGTGCATTTTGGTTCTTCGCCATCAACTCGTGGAGTCAAAAGTTTTCGATTTCGTGATCCGGTGATGTTTTACCTCAAACAGCAAACTGTGTGCAGCAAAGTGCAAACCCAAGTCTGTCTTCAATCCATCTACATTATAAGTATGTGTTGATTTACAACATATGGAATTTGTGCTGCACCAATCAGCCTGATATTGGATCCGATTTCCTCATGAAGATTCGTGGAGGATCGTTTAAAGTCTGATATGGACAGATCATAAGGTCAAATGATCCTGAATGTGACAGGCATCATCTTAAAAGCTTAAAATCTTAAATCTTACAAACTAAATCAGAGCCTTGCCAGTCTCACTTGTCTGCTGTGTGTTCGTTATCACAATAAAGAGTTCAAGAGTTTTCAAATCAGTTCAGAACTTCAAAACTTACTTTGCGATTTACGTATTCAGTCATATTTTGGAATAAACAGACCGCCTGCCTCGTGACACGTTGTGTATCTGACAGGTAGATTTCACCGCTGCACATTTCGTGGAGCGACTTCTTAGAAAGACTCTGTCATCAGTTGTTTGTCACTCGTCGTGCCCCCCCCCCCCCCGAGGAGGAAACCCCGCCTCGCCCAGCGTGTGTCAGGAGATGATATCCCCTCTCGACTTCCTCCCGCTCCTCTGCAGCTGCCTGACTCGACATAATATCCACAAGAGCTGCTCCACATTTAAAATGGCTGAGTCAGGATGCAGAGTACAGCCCCGTAGTACAAGCTGTTATCCAGCTGCACTCTGTCTTGTTTAAGAGTCGACTTCTGCACAGTAAGAACATTGTCCAATAAACAGTTGTGCAGTTATCCAGGAGGAGAAGGCGACAGGGTTCAGATCGGGCCGCAGCTTTCTGCACGAGCCCGACCGAGCCTGGGAGAAAGTTAGCAGAGCCCGAATCCAAACAACCTGACCCAGCCCCAGGTCTCCCCCAATTACAGGGAAATAAAATATATATTCATATATGGGCAGTAAAAAAATATAGTAGATAGTTCAACTGGGTCGAACCTGAAGATCATTTTAAAATTGTGGTCCAGATCCAGTTTGACATCTGGACCCGACGGGCTCAGGTTGGGGACCCACACTTTAAAAAAGCTACGTGAAAAATACCTCATATGATTTATAATAGTATTTCATAATAATACTTTCAGATATGTTTTTCTTTGTATTTTTACATAGAATTGTTATGTTATTGATATTAGAGACCACTGAGCCGTTGAATTCAGTATAAAAATCTATTATTCCTACAACTCTAAATTCATGGTTAGTTTATGGCAAAACTTTGAAATAGTAAAGTACAGTTATGTAACTTGTTTTCGATGCAGGTCACTAAAGGTCATGTTGTTATTTTTAGAATGGAATGTCCTTTGATCCGGATGTTGACAGAGTGGCAACTCCTATATCACATTTTACATCATACACAGAATTAAGGTAATAAAATATGGATTAGTTGCTAATTACCTGAAAAATAAAAAAAGATAATAAATAATACACAATAAATGGAAACTAATATATTGTATTTGTCCTTTTAACACATCTCAGTCATCTATCTGTTCATCAAGCACAAAGTTCACAGATTATTGAAAAGTTGAAATCACATCTGTGCTGAAAGGAGACACTTGTGACTGTGGACAAGATGAAGGACAGGAGGACGCTGCTGTGTCCTCTAAGTCTCCCTCCCTCCGCCGAGCCTCGTGTCCTCCACTGCCCCACTCGACCCCGGTGACGCCTCTAAGCTCACTTCTCTTTATGTGGCAGCGGCTGCAGACGCATCATCCCTCCCTCTCCTCTTCCTCCCTCTCTCATCTTCCTCCCTCTGCCCTCTCTCTCACCCTCCCTCCCTCCCTCTCTCCATCCTCCCGCTCTGTCTTTCTTCTCTGCAATATATTTCCAAAGGACTAAGCCTCCACCACAGCTGCCTCTCTGACGCATTAATCACTCGGTCGCCGCCCCCTTTCGCTCCTGCACGCACGTACGCACACACTCGCCCGCCGCTCACACTCGTGGATAACCTGGTTTGACTCACATAAGTGGAGGCATGTAGCAGCACTGTGTGATGTGAACAGTGCACACAACATGAGCAAGTGGAAATGCAGAAAACACACACACACACAACACAAAGCATCCACCCACCACTTATGTGACTCTTTATACAACGCCGACTCCCTCCCTCCCCCCTCCCTCCCTCCCTCCCTCTCTCTCCATCCAGCCATGGCTCCGACATGACCCTCCATTTTCCTCATCATTAGCGACACCAACCAGCAGCCACGTTCCATCCATCCCTCCCTCCTACCCCGTCCTGCCTCCCTCGCCCGCTCCTCTGTTTACTTCTTGATTTCGTTATTTGAATCCAGAACAATACCTCCCCTCGCTCTCCTCCGAGCATGAAAGGCTCAGGAGGAAGGAGCGTTAGCGAGAGGAAGAGGAACAGAGGATTGTCGGTTTTGGATGGTAATTTGTAGGAAGTCGTATGTAGAATGATGCACTGGGGTTATGTAACTGCCCTGTAGGAGACGGGTAGAGAGTGTTATACAAACTGGAGTGAAATCAAACTTCGTGAGGCCAAATCATCCGTGGATACACTGATATGAGCTCCGGTGGGTTAGAAAAGCAATATATTCAGAAAACTAAACATGTGCATCTTGTAATAATACAGATTTTACTTGTATTAGTATCAGAAACCATATCTGTCCACACAACAAGCCTGAATACATGTCACATGACCATTTATTCACACTGAACAGAAATTAAGAAATGTAAGACAGTAGATTTATTTTCTTGGCCTGGAGATTAAGTGGAGCCGTGACCGAAAGTAAAGGTCAGCAACACTTTATCAGGAGGCCATCTTGGGTTCCTGTCTCATCTTGATCCTCCCCCCGGTGGCTGGCTGCATTATGGATCATAAAGAAAGCCTCCGTCATGTTATTGGAAAATAGGCCGAGCTAAATAGTCAAAGAACTCGTTAAATAAAACATTTCCAATGATACTTTATTTATTTTTAGGCAGTTGTTGTTATCACACTGCTGGTCACTGGTCATTGTTTTGGTTTAAATTAGTAAAGTGGAGATGAATCTTGACCCTGAGGTTTAACAAATTAAACTAAACGGTCCAGCGTCTGTTCCAAACTTTGTAGTAATGGGATGAACCATGGTGATAGTAAAGGATAAAATGTTTTTTAAAACAAACGTGTGTTAGAGTAGATGCAGCCTTAAACCTCGCTCTTGAAACACCTACAGCCACGTTGATAAATATTCATTTTTCTACTCCTGTGGTGATGAACCCACAGAGAATTATCACCCAACTCTTCCACCACACTCGGCTCTGCTGCTGCTCTTTTCTTTTTTTTTTATTATCCAACCACAAAACTTTGCTCTTATCAGCCTCATTTCCAGATTCAGCAGTTTGCTGTTGTCGGTGAAAAGGTTCCATTAAAGCCATTATGCCACCTGCCCAGTTCCAAACGACACACGAGGTGAGAGACGAGCTGGTGTGGGAAATCAGACACACAGAAAAAAAATATATGTATCATCTCCCAAAATGGAGAGGTGCCCATTTATCGATCCATTAGTCATTATATTGTATTTTTGCCAAATTCAGGATAGATTAAAATGCGTTGTTAACTTAAACCTCATCCCAGAATGTGTCATCAAAAGCCAATTCCAATGCCAATACCGCTGAAATGTTTGCATCACAAAAATCTCTTCATTTTCATAACAAACATGAAGTTTTTATTTCAAATTAATCCTTTTTTTACCGTCAAGTGTCGCCTGCTGAAAGGATCACGACATTTTCCCGCGGTATCAAGAGACTCCTTCAGAAGCTGTCGCAGCCGAGCCCTGTGTATTTCAAACATGCTCTCCTAATGTTAAGTGGCCTTTGGCAAAGCAACGAGCATGTAAACTAATCTGAAAATGCAGCTGAAGCCGCATCAGCTCGGATTTCACAGGAAATTGAACAGAGTAAATATCAGTTCACTGGGGCTGCATGAGAAATCTGCTCTAGACATCATCCTCGTTGATTGATTGTCATTCAGCTCATTTCATATTGAAATCAAGACATAAATTTGACCACTTGAAAATGTATCCTGGTCTGAATATTCATCAGACTCTTTGAATTTGTCTCTATTGATTCCTTCAGGTCATATCATCCACTTCAACTTAATGGTTATACTTCAACTTCTGGATCCTAGTGGATGAAACTCAATATATTTGGACGATTGTTCTTACTTTAAAAGCGTCATTGGCAGATTTTGGATTTATTTACTGTGATGGGACCTAAAGAATGAGAACAAACATTCCTGGATCTGCTCATTTATCTGGAACTGTTTGAAATCTAAGGGGCTCTTCTTCTGGTCATCCCTCAACAAAGTTTTGCCGAAGTTGATTTGGTAGTTTTAGATTTGGTAGGACAAATAAACATAACCTCCTCGGTGGAGGTATTGCTATGACAAATAAATTAAAAATACACAAATGTCCCATTTTCTGCTAAAACTGTTGTTTGTGTCTCTTTCTCAACGTTATCCAATGTTCTAGCCTCTAGGTGGCGCTAGTGAAGCACGTTGCGATGCAGTCTAGTGGTTCTATATTTGCATGTTTGCGACAACACTCGAAAATTTGTTCTGCAGCAGCTGTTACATGTTCATCATTAATTACTTCATCCTCGCCTGATTTAGCCAAAAAGTCTTATTTACGTTGTGGTAATGGCTTCACTAAACCAACATATACTCTGACTCCAGGCTCTGCTGCCTCCATTAGCTAATGAGATTATTCCCATGAAGAAAATGTTTGTGTAACTTGCAGTATCTGCTTTTTAAAGAGCTGCAAATACTGGGGGACAAAACACACAACACAAACACCGCACATGTGCTCCCTTTCATTCTGTGTGCATTATCATAAACACACCGCAGTATGGCAACACACTTATTGATGTACAACCCTCCGTTATTATTTATTATTGTTTATTCACTGGAATTGCTGAAATTTACCCGGCACACGTGGAGCCCAGCGGTGAGATGAAAGCGTTTCATGCAGCACACAGAAGCAGTGGTGGTGCAAAAACCCATTTACATGCTCACTGCAGGCGTGCAACGCCCCACAAAGCTCTTCACACACCAGCCTTACATAATGTGTCACAAATCCTCTGTTCCAGCAAACACCAGTGGGAGAGGTGAAGAGTGTGAGTGTGAGGCAGGGGAGGGCTGACGGGAGTGTGACCGTGACATATATGGATTGTAATACAGTGATTCTCACACAGTTTGTGGCAGATCCCATCTTCACGAGCCCTGAAACACTCACCGTTTAAACATGAGCAGGGAAGCAACTAGTAGAAAATCACATTTATTTAACTAAGGCTGCGTCAATACTATTATGTTTTAGTTTTTAAATAAGAATCACCTCCTTCCAGATGAGCCCCTAAGCTCCATATCCTGCTGACACACCTGAAATAATTCATATCACACACTCTCAGTGTATGTCATTCACATACACTGAGAGTGTGTGTGTGTAAATAACTAACGAGAAATGAGCGAATGGGAAACTGGCACCGATGTGGATGTGTTACTGACCATAAGTTGTTTTGGATTCCCTCCCTGGTTGTCGAGTCAAGACTAATAAGATCCATTCAAGAAGTAGATTATAGCATTATTTTTCCCAACTGCTCAGTTTCTCATAATCCAGATTAAATCGCAAAAAGCTGAAAATTCCAAATTTCTCGGAAACTAGGTTTGGGGTTTGGTTCATCTGAGACTCTAGATTCCCTGTAGCCATGAATGTGAGAATATTTTCGTGTTTTGGCCCCATGATACGAAATGTAGTAATATAAATGCAATATCTGGATATAGCTGCAGTTTCAAACCTCCACCTCACTGTGGCGCTATACCCCCCCCAGTCGGGCCTGCCCTTAGTTTTTGATATACTGGTATAATGTTTTTAGTTTTTTTTCTACAAGACAATGTGTAGTTTATTCGTGTACTTTAAATCTCACACCTTCTCCTGGACAGTAGGATTTGTACTTTGTAGTTTCTGTTCTGTGTACGTTTCTCTCTTTTAAAGATATGAAGTCATTCATAGGATTCATGTGTCGCTGCCTCGGCGCTCATCCGTCCACATCTCTCGGTTCTGTGTATTTCTTTGACACTTTAAAGCGCTGCCATTTATTAGCCATTCAGTCAGATGCATTATGTTTCATTTGAATGAATCTCAAAGGGGTTTTCTCCCATCACAAGATTTAGCTTTGGTCTATTATGGATTACACAGGTGAATAATGCAGCGTCAGGCTGGGAAAGCCGGCTGCTGGCGCCGCGTGAGGCTTCTGCTGCTGGATATTTATGTCGCTCGTGTGGAAGAGGGAATCTCTGAAGGTGCTTGACATGTATTATTAGTTATAGTGGAGTCATTTGTTATTTTGCTCGCTGCGAGTCTCAATACCAATATATCAGGAGGTGAATTACAGGAGCAGGCTGCTGCCACAATGAGAAAAGACGTGCTCCTAATTGGACATAATGAATTATCACATTCACTGTAGCTACAAATATATATGTGTTTCCACATTTATTAAAATATCATCTTCATTGTCACATTTATTCTCTTGCAATAGATAAAGACTCATGTTCTAATATTGTCTTGCTCTAACTGAGGATATCTAAATATATTAAGGTTGAAATAATAAAACGCAGCTGAATCTTGCTCAGATTGAAAGTCGAGTGGATAAATATTCAACCATGTCTGTTGATTTATTTACTTCTCACCACTGCAGCTGTTTTATTATCAGGTCTCACCGTGCATTGTTACCTGCCCCCCCCCCCCCCCACCAGGGCTCTATAAACAGGTTCCCTGTTCAGTAACGTTCATAAACGCATTAGGAGACACACAAAACGGCAATAATAGGAAAATGGAAATTTGCGAGCACCAGTGTATGTAAATCTTTATCAGGTGGAAGCTGTAAAAGGTGCAGGATGGAAATCAGATCAAATTATATGTTGATTTCTGTTGCTCCTGCACATTCACAGGTGCAATAACCTGCTTTATCTTCCCTTTAGGTAAAATTCATTTTCAGGGCAACATATATAACATTCATTTGCGTTTGAAACCAATTATCTTGACCATAGACTGTATTGAAAGATGGACAATGCATCTCTACTTCATCCCACTATCCACAAACTAAATAATATTTGTAGATATTAGTATAACAATAACAAATATAGTAAATTCCTAATTTAATATTGTGAATAACAACTTTGGTGAATCGGAAGATGGAGCCACAGTTTTGATTAGTTGTGAATCTGTCTCAGCTGTGAATCAAGACCTTTCACCCTGTTTATAATGTCATCAACAAAACTAATCAGATATATGAACATTTTAATACACATCAGTTTCATTAAAACAACTTAAAATAACACAAACATCTTAGAGAACGTTTCTCATCTTCCACCCAGGTCCCAGCCACTAACCTGGAGGAGGTGGGGTTTATTACCAATACTGCAGAAGTCACCAGGGGGCGATCAAGATGTTCTGACTGTCATGTTGTCCATCTCGTGTTCCATGACGCCTGCTACCTCAATACATGCATGTTGTATGTTCAAAATGGCGGTGCTACATACCAACAGTCTTTTTATGGAGTCTGATCTCCAGAGGGAGCAGTGCTATCAAAACCCCATAAATTCCGTCTGTCATATCTTTGAACTTTTCTCACCAGTCACAGGCCGACACAGGGATTAGCTGAGCTGCCTCCTTCAAATCCTCCCCGAGAGGGATTCCTCTGTTTGAAGTGGTCGGGCCGTACAAGGATCTTGACCTTTCCTCCGCAGCCTCCAGCCGTCAGTCGTCTGCCCGGCGAGTTGCTCGGTTGAAGGCGTGTTCGGCTCCACACGGCTGGCGGTGGAAATTAGAGGATCCACACTTAAACTCCGTGAGCCTTGTAAACATCAGACACATCTCCACAGGCAGAGTCATAGGTTTTTTTCTCGACTTTGCCAAACGTCAGAGGATGTTTAAACACTCTGATTCTCTACAACATCGATCATAAATTGTCTTCAATTGGATCTTTTGGTTCTAATAAATAATAAACCAAAGCTCATCAGACTTTCTAAAACAACGGCAGCTCAAAGCTCTCAGTGAAGGTGAAGGGAAAGATCTGGAACTGGCTTAAACCGGGACGTAGGATGTGCCGACTATTTAATATTACTAATTATAACAAGTTATGGCCATTATCTTTCTGTCAATGGTTGAGCACTTTGTTCGCCCACGTCCACTCCAAACACCTACAAGTCCTCAGATGAACTCCTCAGCCAGGTCATCTCGACCACTTCATTTTAGAAAGTAAAAGTGAAAGTGAGTGCAGCTGGAAATACTGTGAAAATCATCGCATGAAAACTGGAGAAACAAGCAACACAGACTTATAGTTTAAGTTTCACACATGTTTATAAAATCTGAACTTTAAAGGTGTTCTTCAGTTTGTCCTCATACATATCTACTGCATCATTACATGCGTCCCGTGCACATTATTATGGTAAATGTTACCGTGCTGTAATAACGCTGTATTCACCCACTTGTTCAGGAGGGTTACCCAGAAATCAGCTCCTCGCAGCAAACACACAAAGACGTGTAATCAGACGAGCTCACGCACATCTGTGAAAACATGCAATCAGACCAGGACTGACTGCAATCACACACACACACACACAGAGACACACACAGACACACACATACCATTTTATCACCAGGAGCCACATCAAAAAAAGGAAAAATGATTGTAAGCTGTTCACTGAGCTCTCACTCAGATACACATGTTCCTCGAAATGTCAGATGGAAATTAATATCTCTGGTGATCGCACACACACACACTGCAGAGAGCGGCACACAAGGACCCACAAACATTAAAATGAAGAGAATGCAGCGTGTTGTTTAGGATTACTGTACGTTGCATCATGTGTCTGATGAGGACGAGGTTTGAATAAATGCCTGTTTAACCACAGAGCCAATAAAAAGAAATCCAATGCTGGTGCTTTAAGAGCTAATGGATGCCCACAGACTGATGTGTGGATTAATATTCAGCCACATATTAGTCTTCGACCTTGTGTGTAAGTGGTTTGATATGTGCATGAGTGAAATCTACAAACAAAGCCTCGTCTAGCGAGTCAACCAACGTCTCCCAGTTAATGTCCCTGCTGCAGTTATACATCAGTATTATAGAGGGTTTTATTTCCCTGATTAAAATCTCCCTCACTGTCACGGTGGCCAGATTAATATGCATACATTTCATACTGAATCATACAGATACTACGTGCAGCTGTTCGCCCGGGCAAATGGAATATGGCTTCTTTTTTTTCTCTCTCTCTCTTCCTTTCCCGTCTCGGGGAAGTCGGCCCTGGGGCTAGCTCTGTGCCGCGCAGTGTGCTGTGTCATTGTCTGACAACTTTAATCTAGGATTGGCCGCTCCAACTTTTTGACATGGATGACAGAAAGGCTGGAATCCAACCCTGCATGTGTCGCCACCGGGCAAACACGTTACCGGCCTTTGTAAAAGGCTGGAAATATGAGCTACATGACTCCGGATAACACTTTGACCAATGAATAGAGAAACCACTTGTGTGTCGGAGCGGCGCGGCGGTGCAGCGGTTTGCTCCGTCACCTCACAGCAGAGGGGGTTGGGGTTCGGGGGTCGGAGTCTGTGGGGAGGGGAGGTTAATTGGGGCGACTGTAAATTGCCTGTAGGTGTGAATGTGAAATGGTTTGTCACTGCACCTCTCATCCATCGTCACTTATCTGACCCTCAGAGGATGAACAGTGCTGCTAATGGATGGACACTTGTGTTTGTCATTGACTTTCCTTTATAGGCCCACTGCATCACAGCCTAATGCACAGTAGCATTGTTTGATGAATACAGGAAATACCGTATACATGCGAATAAAGCAAAGACACAATTTGACACCATCGTCAGCTCTTATCAACACAAACCCTCTTGACATCTTCGGAAGTCTCTCTTTGTGTTTGACGCCGCTTTCTATTTGTTTTGTTTGTCATTGGTCACGTGATCACCCCCCCCCCCACACACACACACACACACACACACACACACACTCGCTTGCGCTTGATCCCCTGCTGCGTTCACACATCGACTTCTCCTGGATTTCTAAGGACTTCACACCAGGAGTTCAGGCGGACACTTGCTTAGTTTAAATGGGTATAGATGTACACAACCCAATTGCTTGTGGTTGTAGGGGTTATAATGTAAATAAACAAAAGCTGATGACACACTATGCTTGTTGTTAGTTGCATGTTTGGAAAACCCAGGTCAGCTGCAGCCACTGATAAACCCTGATAAATGTCTCAGGTTTGAAAGAACCAGGTCCCAGGACAGTGGGATGAGCGTCACAGACTCAAATCTAATGCTATTAACAAGTCAACTTCTCAATGGTCTCTGCAAATAGCTGCAGTACTAACGCAGCCGATGATAATACACACAGCAAACAAAACAGAACATCATTCATCCTGTCCAGAGAATATCAGACCAATAAAACCTGTGATTTATTCCTTCTCCCGGCCGACCAGCGGAAGGTTTCCTGGTCCAGACTGATGCAGATTGATGCTCCGATTCCCAGTTTCCAGGCGGCACAGGTCATATTTCTTGGGAGATTGGAAAGATGTGCACTTCAAGTCTTGGCTGAATACTAACTCAGCGGAGAGGCTGAGGCAGTTTTCCCCCGTGGTGCCTCTGCTGGCCTGTGGTCTGCTGCTCGTGCCTTCTGTATCCGGGTGTTAATGTTATGTAAAGAGGTAAATTAAGTGATGGATTTAAACATTTAGAGGAAACGTATTAAGTGCAGCTCAGGCTAAATTATACAGTATATTACTCCCACGTTCTCTGGTGAACCATTATCATAATGTCTATTTCAGTTATGAGAGTTTGTGTGTCTCTCTCTCTCTCTGTGGCGGAGGAGTAACTAAAAGCTCCAGCTTCAGACTCCATGTGGAAGGAAGTGTGTACCGGTAGTCGTGTCCTCCGGCCCCCGCCTCGGGAAACTGGCTGCTCCGACATTTGTCACACTTCCCGATGTCGCGGTCTGTTTTCTCTAAAGCGGCTTTCACAGGTACGAAGTGAAATCCACCTCATCTGCATTTGAAAAACAGGAGCACGGAGCTTCATCTTGAATTTCACAGAAAGGAGGCAGCTTGTTCTCCTGCGCTGAGTTTCTTCTGCCGCCTCAAAAGAATATTCATCCTGGTCCTGATCCATACGTCTCCATCACGTCCGAACAGATGTTGTTCACGGATTCTACACAATGTCTAAACTTACACTTGAAGAACTCTATTGATGCGGCAAAGACAGTGTATTTTCTAACATATCGCAGGTTTCATAGAACGTTAAATATAAGTTTGATAATTTTAAAGGTGATTTACAACAACACTTGACCTTATTAGCCGGCTGTAGCTCCGTAAAGCTAACCCCACTAACTCTAACTCTGTTTTTCAGATTTTGGGGCTTTAGAAGTATAAAGAATTACCACAAACACAACACAATCCATCAATCATCTTGCAAGTTTAATTACCCTCGAGCATCAAGGGCGGATTATTTCCCCTTCACTGTTGTGGTCCAAGAATAAACACAAACAATTCCTCAAGGTGGATCCCAAGGGCGTCACCGAAAGTTCTGAGGAGCACTTCATCCAAACCTCTGAAAGTTCTCAGCCTTTACAAACCACTCAGCTTTAGTGCCTCGTTAGGAGGCTGTTGATGCAGCATCCTATACAAAGCTGATCATAGAATTCAAGGGGGTTTTCAATAAATCGGGGGGGGGGGCCCCCTTTCAGCTTGGTGCCCAAGGGCCTGCTTTGGCCCCTTTGTTGCAATAGACTCCCCTGTTCCTAATGTTCCACTTCAATCTAAACTCCATTGTGTCCAGTGTTTAGCTCCTTGAACTAAGAAACGTGCAACTCCACATCAGCTCATCATGAAAATGTCATTATCAATAGACAGTAACACTTTGTAGCTCTGTTAATAAAACTCTGCTAATAGTCATAGGCCTTCATCCCCTTTAACATATTCATGCAAACAACAGCAAAAAAAACATTTTTAAATAAACATATATATTAAATAAAGCCTCAGATTCAAACAGGCTTCGCCCACCATGATGTCAGAAGTGCTTTCCTGCAGCACCTCTGACTTTGTCCTCGGAGGCCTCAGCACATGTCTGCTGTTGGCCGTTAATTAGCCCCCCCCCCTCCCCATAGCATCTTCCCTCATGTCAGAGTTGTTTATTTAGCACAACAGGAACAACTATGTAGCTGACAAGGCAGCGACCGTTTGAAGTCCTTCCTCCTCCCGTCACTGGTTTACACCACGAGCAGGCCGCCCCCCCCCCCCGCGGCTGCCTGGTAACCTTCGGCGGATGCCTTGAAATGCACTTTGTAGTATGTTAGCGCATTATCATAACCAGATGTCCACCCCGCCGCCCACCTTTGCACATCTTTGAAAAATGAGGCTCGGTGTTGAATATTAAAGACACGCAGGTTCATTTGTTGGGGGGGGCTGCGCTCGGGCCACCGGGGGGGGGGGGGGGCTGATTTGAATCCTGTTCGTTAAGCTGTCTTTCTTTATCCGTCAGCATCAGAGGACGTGATGTCTCTCTCCTCTCGCCTCGTCCTCCTCGTCTCCTAAATGGCAGGGATGTTTAGAGGTGCTTGACAGCTGAGGCATGCAAATTAGCGGTTGATGTTTCTCGTGTTCGTTTGGTTTGTTTTCGCTGCTCGCCCCCCCCCCCCCCCCCCCCCCCCCCGCCTCCACCCCTGAGTCGCTGCTTTTTAGCCTCTCTGAGAAGATGTGTTTGTCAGGGTGTTTTTTTTTTTTATCCAAAATGCAAATTCTAACAGTGATTATGACCACGTAACGCCTTTTCCTAGTTTCCTCTCTGGTTACACAATGTCCAGCTCAGATTACACAGGATCTGATCTGATGTAACAGTTGTATAAGTCTGTATTTTTCTTCTCACACAGAATGTGTTTCTTTCTTTGGCTAGTTTGTCAACATCTATTATAAAGTTGCTGATGTACTTAGTGAGACCCCCCCCCCTCCAGCCCTTGCTGTCTGATCTATTTCAGAGATTATGCTTGTTACGGAAAAACACATTTCCATAGATAAGACTGGTCGGTGGCCTGACATGTAAATATCATGTCCTCTGATTTCTGGCATTAATAATCCTGTAAGTGGGCGTGAAACTGCTCTGATTGTCAAAGCAGCCAAAGGGGTTTGTGGTTCAATTCTCCAGTCAGCATGGTAAAGTACCCTTGAGCAAGGCACTGCCCGACTGCTTATCCTGCAGTGTGTAAACGGTGTGTGATAAATTAGTGCAGTGTAAAGAAGCGGTGTCTGAATTTTTGTGCGAGTGGTTGATAAGCCAGTAAAGCCCTAAATAGAAACAGTGTCACCTCTCACACTTTTGTTTGTAGTTGTGTTGTTTATCATGTGTTACAAAATGTCGTTCCTCTGAACGTGACACAAGTATCATTTGTTGCTTTCAAAAACTCCTGATTTGTATCTCTCTTTTCATATTCGTCCATTTTGCCTAGTGTGTGTCTGTGTGTGTGTGTGTGTGTGTGTGTGTGTGTGTGTGTGTGTGTGTGGGGGGGCTTGTGTATCTCACCATCAAATTCCTGCACTGGGGATGGAAAACACCGTCAGCCTCGACTGGCAGGCTGCCTGGCGCCACTTCCGTAGCAAATCATTTAAAATAAGCCAAAGCCACCGGAGCCTCACCACCGGCCACAACACTGATGCAACCCCAGAGCAGAGTCTGAGATGTTATTACTGTGGTTTTTCAAATCAAAGTAGCACAAAGCTCGAAAGGATCCATTTTTCATTCTTCCCGGGTAGAGATATTGTTTGTGAAACAGGGAAGTGCAGCAATCTAAGTGGTGGCTGATGAGCGATGATGGCTGGGACCAGTGTGTCGGGGCCCGTGGGCTCGTTGAACACTTTCCCAGGTCACTCACTTCTGTTTATTCCAATGGAAACACATCGAGGGGTTTTAATGCGCCGCCTGTTGTGTGTCGAATATATCAAAATACAATAAAGGAGGATTAGAGGGTAACTGATCTCTATGTTATGGAAGAAACAAACACAACAAATGAAAACATATGATGATGATGTGATGCCTGATTCATTAACCTCTTCTTACCCCTGCTCAAAAATGGCAAATTAAAAGTGTAAATCTCTGAAACTACACTTTCTTTATGAATGATATTGTCATCAATTGAAAGGCAGCAAAAAAGACATGAAAGAATTGTTATAGATGAAGATTGAGCACCACATGAAATAACAAATAACAAGTGAAGAAAAGTTGATATCCCCCAAGTAATTGTGCAGCTGTAGCCCACAACCTCCAGCAACCCCCCCACACACACACACATGTGAACAGTACACATGTCTCATTTTAATACATTAAAGTGAAGCAAAGGAAAGTTAAAGAGGTTTTAGTAGAGATATGTTTAAGTGCAATCTCAAAAATGGCCATTCAAGGTATATCATGTAATTCATAAGAAGTCTAATCACTTGAATGAATGAATGAATGTGATCAGCATGTTCCCTGAATTCAAATCCATCATTAGAACTTTACTGGAAAGTTTCTCTCTCTGCTCTCTCTCATTGATCCCATGTGTTATATACTTACTTCAGTTAATCAACAGACCTGAAAGTCATTGTTCGTGTGTCTTGTCTCTTTGTGTATATGCATCATGCACCTGAGTCAACGTGTCCCCTGTCTCTGTCTCGTCCTGCAGTGGTGAGTCAGAACCTGGTGACGGACAATGTCTCCGTGGTGGAGGGGGACATGGCGATGATCAGCTGTCGGGTGAAGGACAACGACGACTCCGTGATCCAGCTGCTCAACCCCAACAGGCAGACCATCTACTTCAGGGACATGAGGCGTGAGTCTTATAACACATCATCTGTTACTGCTGTGTGTGTGTGTGTGTGTGTGTGTACTGTCATCTGTTAATTAAGTTGTGTTCCTGTTTTGTTAAGTATATTTACTTTGTCTTGACTGGAGGGAAACGCAGACTTCAACCTCTGACAGATATTTAAACACAAGCTTTTTTACTCACAGCCGTCACGAGAAGCAGCCAGTTTCCCTCTCGGCGTTTAACGTTCACCTTCTTTGCATTTCAAATGTGTAACTTGTCAAAGTGACACGTCAACGTGACCTCAGCCGGCTGACAGGCGAGATGTTGTTGTGACGTAGTTTAGATCTGGAGTCGGTTTGTTTATTTCACCGGCTGATGTCTGAATACAGGGTCGAGGGTTGTTTCACTTTACTGACAAAAGAAAAGCAGATGAGAAAAAGCAGTTTAGGTGTTTGGTGTGTGACATGTGCCTGCAGGGAAACTAGACACAGTTTCAATTTCAACAGAGTCATTTTCTTAATGCTCCTGAATAAAAAAAAAAAACATGGTAAACGAAGAAAATATATTCAACTTATCAAATAAAGTCAAATGAAAAGTGTGATTTTAATTTGGAATCATGTTTCTATGGGCAACTTACAGATATAAATATATAAAATACTGATATTGTGAAAACAGGAGTTTGAAACTCTGACAACTTTCAGAAAACATATTAAATTTTCTTAAAAGTTAAAAATAGAGCTCCTGTTATGTCTGATTAACTTGTTTCACTTAAACTGCTTGAACTTAGAGAACAAGTTTTTTAATTAACGAAGTGAACTTATTTTAAGACTTAAAGTTAAGTTCAGATCAACTCGTTTTCTTAGTTACTAGATTTATTTTCTTCCTTGTTTCTATGGACTTTATTCAAATTTAAAACGTGACTAAATATTGTTGATTACCTCGCTGCAGCTTTCTTATTTGATTAAAACTTAACTTTATATATAGTTGTGAATTGTAATATATCAGTCTTGTGTGAGAGTCTAGAAAGATGAGTCTGTAGCTGAGGAGGACTCTTCCTCCACCATCATGTCCGATGTGATTGATATCTAATGTGTTTAATTACAGTCTGAAGCAGTTTGATGTGATCTGATGACATGGAAATCAATCTCTGTGATGCATTTATTTTTCTCAGTTTGCCCGGTTCATTTTGCAGGCGGCCGTTAAATTAGACAGGCGTTTGATAAATTAAAGCAAATATCATAAAGCGGGTATTTGAACCAAAGCGAGTGAGTGGAGGCGCCGGTAAATTTGTATAGCATTAATTAATATCCGCTCACATTACTCGCATTTTCCAGGGAGCCGCCTTGAGTCTGACCCACGTGTCTGCAGCGAGATTAGCACAGGATGAGGTTAATATAAAACACCCAATATGTTTAGCTCTCAAATAAAATCACCTCATATCGCAAAAACATTTAGAGCGCCATAATGCAGCTATTATAACTTAAAATAACAGCTTGGAAATCATTTTGATGGTTCATTGAACTCCTTTATTCCCACTCGGCGGTGGTTCTCGCTCTGTGCAGCTTTGGTGAGTGGGTACGATCTCCCGCAGATCTCAGAAGTGCCCGACTGAATTAAAGTCGGCGGATTAAACTGTAGGAACCGGCTCAAGAGTAATGTAGAACTGGGGATCAGTTAAAAAGACGTAGAAGTCATTAGGAAGTAGAAGATGCCCCAGGAGAGCGCACATCTCCACCAAGGCTGAAAAATATGATTGAAATATTACAGAAGGAAAAAAAAGGAATTGGTTTGAAAACCCACATTTTCATAATCCAAAAAACGGCCTATATTCCAATGAGCTGCTTTTTACTCCAATCAGTACAAGAATTAGTGTTTCAGTCCTTAGCCAGGTTTGGGTCTAGATCATCCTGCAAACAAATAAAACCAACAAACAAACAAACCATTAGAATGTCGAGCAGAAGATCCTTTACCTCCGGTTTTCAAGGTCAAACAATCCTAATCAATATCTACAAGATCTTGTAGTAGAATTATAAGAGAAGAAATAAAGTAGTTTGGGTACATAAATTCTTTATTTGTCAAAAAACATAGAAAGCGAAGCATGAATTATTCCCTTTTAAAAAAACTCCCAAATTCCTTGACCCTCCCCCTTATCTTTGTGGATCCATCCCCTAGTTTTTAAGCAACCACACTTAGAATCATTTAAACCAAATACTAAATGTCTTTGTTGAAAGTAAAATGATTTAACTTAACGAAATGAAATATTAGAAAGCACTAGAAGTGCTTTGAGACAGTCAGGTGACAGACTTCAAAGCACTCCCTCCTCTCTGTCTCTCTAACCTCTTGCTCTCCCCTTCTTGCACTCATATACACAAACATAATCCGCCGCTGTGGATTCAGACAGAGATGGCACGGTTATGCTATTCTGACGTTGGGGGGGGGGGGGGCCACGGGTGTTTGGAGGCTGCCTGGTGGAGGCCATGTCATAATGAAGCCGTGCAGCTGCGGTGAAGAAGCCCGTGAGGGATCACAGGAGATCAAAGACTCCTCCGTCAAAGAAGAACACCTTGCCCTTGACAGCCGGCTTGTGGGAGTCAGCTTCACCGCGGCGGCTCGACAACAACAGCAGATAAATACCTAGATAAATACCAAACCCTCACACAGAAACCCCTGTGCCCTTGAATAGTATGTAGAAGTTGTGTTTGCAAGGTGGACGTGTGTGTGACTAAGGAGGGGGGGCGGTGAGTGTGAATGAGTGCCTGACACTCGCCTCACAGGAGGAGGCTGGGGGGAGTCTCCAGGGATTAGAACACATAAAGTCGAACTACTACATCACGAGTGCACGTGAGAGTGGGTGATTTCTTAACTGGAGGAATAGGTCAGAACATGAGAGATGTTCTGTAGCTGCATGGCAGACAGCAGGTTGAGATGTGCTCTGGGTGTTTAAAGGGGTCTGGGAGGGAAAGTGATGGAGAAGTGGAGCGAGTTCCTCCACCAGGGCCCAACAGTCACCAACTTTCACAAATATCAGGTCCCTAAATGTTCCAGATCGTTCTTTAATCAAGATCGATGACCCAGAGAAAACTGTGGAAGAAGAAATCCATGCCCCTTGATCCATATAAATATTGAATGGGTATCTCTGCCTCCTGTTTGGCTACAGACACGACCTGATGCCCTTTAAAGATTAAAGGATGTATCTGTGATGGGGCACATACAGTGCACAGGGTATAACTAACAGCCTGTCCTCACATTTAAATCTCGGTGTTAGTGCATTACATCGTTGTTCAACTAGAAGCAGTTAGAATTAGACACCACATTATTATTATTATTATATCCAAAATTGGATTAGAATCTCAGGTGAGGCTCACGTCGTGTGAACAAACGAGAATGAGGAGCAACAATTTCATTTTAATTTGAAATAAAAACTGAGCATCGCTTCCTCTGCTCACACTCTCTCTGCCTCACAATTAGATGCTGGAGAATGTGTTTAGTGCCAGTGTGTGGGAGCGGGGGTCAGATACACAAGCTTCACTGCACACACACACACCAACAGACACACAAACACACACACAGAAGGTCAGACTCGGCGAGCAGTGAGAGGAACTGTAGCAGAACGGTGAACAGCAGCCAAAACAACTCCACATCAGTGGTGAAGCCGCTCATTGTGTGTTACAGGTAAATTAAAAAGAAGTCGATGTGAATTAATGTTTGTTGTCGGGCTCGACAACTAGCACGGCTGGAGTTTGATAGATTGATCACAGCTTTTCCTAGAAGTGATTAAACGCACACTCACTGTAGAAGGAGTAACATTACTCTAAAGACACAACAAACACTCCTCTTTTCTCTAAAAGGTTGTCCGTCTTCTTCTTTCGTTTAGTCCATATTCGTCCACGTCTTCTGAAAGCTGATATGATACAGACAAAGGAGAAGAAACAGCAGTACCATTGGAAATTGTGAGGGGGCAGTGTAGCTCAATCTAGATGACCATTTGAGACAGGCTTTCGTAGAGGGACCTGCCTCTTTAAGATCTATTATTATCTACGTTATCCTCCACTGTCTACGTGTTGTCAGAAACTCAGCTCTGCCCCCTAGTGGATGTCTTTGCTTAACAGCCACGTAAAGCATGAGTGGAAGTATGTGGCCAGCGACGGCTCCATCGTTTGAAACAAATCTCTTTCCCACATGAAGCATCGAACACGACTCTCACACGACCTGAATCTATTTCCTGTTTTGGCCAAATACATTTTAAGAGGAAGTATAATCGCAGCAGGGTTAAGTTCACTGGAAACCATTTATTATTTTCTGATCCAGGACGTGTTACCAACTGCTTCTCTGAGTCTGAAACAATAAACTGTCGGTTTCTGGTGTTGAAGAGGCTTCTGGGTTTTTAATTAAACAGAAAAGGTGGGCTGAAGATCACAATCCTCAATTTAAATAAGATAACAAGGGAGAGGAGTCACGTTGCTCATACGTGATTTGGGAATATACACAAACTGAGGGAAAAGTGCATTAATACAGTAAATCTACAAACATCTGCACATTTGCTTCAGTGATTTACTTCTGCACCAAGACGAACTTGAAGCTTTCGAACAAATAGTTTTTACTGTTATAAACCAGATGCTGATGTTTCTTGTTAAATGTGCTTTGCCCAATCACAGGCTGAGGCAGTGAACACACAGCTGCTGGGTTGCAGCTCAAATTGCCGTATGTCTAAAATGTATTACTTTAATTTACTCGTCCACTTTAGGACATGCTTCAACTTTCCACAGCTCATATTATGCCCATGAGAAATAGCTTCTTCCTTTTTTTTTTTCGCATTACACCGGTATTATCAGTTAATGAACAAATTAAACAGGTACAGTAGTGAAATATTTCACATAACATCGCCCCAGGTTCTTTTTAACTGCACTGCGACATGTCTTTTTAGGATAATTTCATAAATAAGGATCATACCTTCTTCTTTTTTCTTTTTTTAAAATCCTCCCTGATTGACTGAATGTCCATTGGCCGACTCACCCCCCCCCCTGCGTTTAGCCTCCAACGATGTTTGGCCTTGTAGCACGAATCCGGTTGATGAACAAAGAGGCTCAGTCCCTGTGCAGCCTTCACACCAGAGACCATTAACAGACCTTAGATCTGCTCTTATGCTCAAGAAGATAAAACAGTGAACTGGCTTTTCTCAATGGTTTCATGTACATAGGGGCCACTTTAGCCTCCTTACTCCTTTATGAGGTTGAAAAGGTTAAATTGATCCCCACCCACTGGGGACATGTTCATTTCCACATGGGAACTCACTGGTTTACGAGGTCTTACTCTGAGGCAGCGCTTCATGTTGAGCATTTTTCTTTAGTTAATGTCTGAGCTTCTGCTGTTGAAAACTTATATTTGATTAAAATTAATATTTACAATAAAGTAGGAAAGAGATTTAATGTTGAAATTGACCAAGATCACAAGAATAGGTTCTAATGGGATAAGAGTACATTTAAAGGTGAACACATGGATTATCCATTATTACAGCAAACAGTAAAATAAAAATAAACTTCAAGTACAACTCTGAATGATCATGTTGTGATCTATAAGTGTAAGTACACAATTAGAAATATTGGCATCGTGAATTGTAAGGAGAGTTTTATTAGAAACACATCGGCCAAATGTTTCCCCTGTAAACGCACCAAGCCAGAAATTATGATTATGAATAAAGCTCATTCTAATCAGTGCCACACATAAATAAAACTAAATAGAATTTGTCAACAGGTGGTTTTATGAGTCTGATTATTCGGGGAGAATAAAAGCCCCCCCGAGTCTCACCATTTATTGCTAAATGCTCCCAGACTCTGGATTTAGGCGGTGATTTGGAAGCCTGGACTTCACGGCGAGCGGGGGGGCGGAGGGGCATGGTTGTAAGAGTGTAATTACCCCCCCGCCCCACCCCATCTCACTCACCCTGACACCCAATAATAAAACTTTGATGTGCTCCTCTCAAAAAGTAGCGGCAGCCACTAATCACAATTGATTGCAGCCACTTAGGGGGGGGGGGTGCTCTCATCATCTCCTGCTCCCTGCGAATGGGAGTCATCCTCGGCTGCAGGAGAGAAACCCATTTAAACTGAAACGCACAGAGAGAGAGTGGAGATGAATCAGGAGAAGGAAGAGGAGTAGGAAGGAAGAAACAGAGATTAATTAAAGATCACCATAAGTGAAAAAAGATTATTGAAAGATCCCAAAACTCTGTCATTTTGTTTTTAAAGGTTTATTTCCACCACTCTGACTTTTACCTTTACAGTCAGTTACATTCCAATGCAGAGATCATGGTGGTGAGTGATGATTCCTATTCTCACTGAATGTTTGGAAACACACTTCACTTTCTGATATTTGAATGTGATTTCTTACAAGTGAGAAACTGAAAGACGGAGAAAATACTGAAGAGGTTCAACCTCATCCTTTGGTATCTGTGATGATTTTATATAACAGCCATTGAGTCGCTTGTGAGAGGAATTCATTCTCGTGAAGATACGAGCGTATTACCTCAATGATGTTGTAATAGAAAAGTGCTCCTCATCGTCCATGGTGCATTTCCTTTCTAGAGCCCCAGAATCTTTAGTTCTGCGTATATGCAAAAATCCCACTGCTAAGAATCTGAAGAATCCCAATAAATGAAGACACCCACCCAGTTTGAATGATGAACACATTTTAGATTGGGACCAAATTTCAGCTTCATCCTGCATCGATCCTCTGGCAGTTTTGGGGAGTTTTACATTTTGAAAAGTCAGGTTTCATCATGAAGATCAGACGATGGAGTGTGAGAACATAAACTGTGAGCTTCAGCTGTTTGCACATTTTATTTATCAACAGTACATGGTGCATGAGCCTCGTTTTCAACTCTTCACTGTTCTAATATTTCATTATTTACTGGTCTTCAACATTGAGAACATTAATCTTGTTTCCATGTGCTGGTTCCTTCTCTTTGGACACTGCAGCACATTCACTGTATATTAAACCACAGCGTTCAGTAATCTGCACGACCGGTGACAATTGTTCTTTAAATAGGACGAGAAGGAGTTGAACTTTCACTTTGTCAGCGACTTCACAGACTCTCCTCGGCTGTTTCTTATCACTGCCTTTAAATTAGCCTGGTCGCCAGCGGCTGTAGAAACCGACGGATCAGATGCTTTACTGCCTTTCAGAGTTCGGACGGACTCCTCTTCTCCACAGAGCCGACTATCTCTCACCTTTGTCAGGCATCTGCCGAGTCCTTCTCACAGTATCAGATATGACAGAACAAGAGGAAAACAGAGCGAGAGGAGCATCGAGCTAAAGGTCAACCTCTTGTTTTTATGTCCTAAGTACACAAAGAGGAAGGAGGGAATTGTGAAGTAAGAATTGTTTCCCTGAGACATATGGCAATAATTTTCAGTACATTTAAAATCAAAAAAACTTTAGAAACATTCAAAAAGATTAAAAACCATCGAAAACACACAAAAAAAACATAAAAAAAGACAAAAATATATTTGACTGACAGTTTTTTTAAAGTTCACACTCAGACATTCAGAAAACATTTAAAAAATTTAGAATAAAAATCTAAAATCATTAAGGACATTAAAAACATTTTTGAACTTTAAAAGGATGTCAAAAACTTTGTAAAAGCATTCAAACAAAATAGAATCATTCAGAATTCATTAATTATATAACATTAAGAATTCAAACACATAAAGAAACGTTAAAACCTTCAAAACATTCAGAAAAGTGTCCAATGAGCTCTGTATAGCAATGTGCAGCTTTACAGAATGTTGATGACCTTTGACCTATCCAGGTCCATTGAATATTGTTGGTGTTATTCAAAGCACTTTTATTAATTTAACTCTTGTGGGAGCTTGGGTCCTCGATGCAGCTTGATAAACGTCTCTGAGAAATAATTCAACATAGAATTCTTTCAGGGAGAAGTGTCTGTTCTGCCTGTTGTCGGTTCCCCCCCCCCCCCCCTTTAAATAACACAAGAGAAACTCGTTGTGATTAATTGAATGGTCGGGTCGCTGCCACTGCCCTGGAACCATTGGACCCAGTTCACCACTGAACCCTGAGAGTGTTTCCTGTGTGTGTGGAGCAGAAACACAGACAGAAAACACCTTCAGTGCGTTTGTGTACTGCCGCGTCGGTATGTTCAGATTTGGGAACATTTCATTTAATTAAATCATTAGGATTAGAGGCTGACCTCCCGTTTTAATGAGGCCTAACAAGGCTGGTGAATGAGCTGCACCAATTAGAGCCATATTGTTCCTGTGCCACAGTCACAGAACCACTGCGCTCACACACAGGAAACGTGGAGCTGCCTTTTTTTTAATCCTCCGTTCTGGTTTGAGGGGGTTTGGCCTTAAAGGAGCGTGGATGGAAGTTTCTTGGATGCAGATTTCTTTTCTGTCTCGTTCCTGGACGCGATGACAGAAAGGCCTCGTCTCCAGAATCACTCCCAGTGTCTCTGATGCTCTTGTTTAATGATGCACAAAATTAATTGTGGTCGTTAGTATTCCTGCTCCTAGCTTCTCTCTCCCTTATTTTTCTATTCTTTCAGTCACTCACTCCATGTCTACATCTCAACATTCGGTGACCACACACGGCTACTTCACCGTCTTTCTGGTCGTTACCGTGTCGAATCCGTGTGAAATAAAGAATGTAACCCCCCCGTGATTCCATTGGATGTTTGTTTTGAAATTTTCCTGCATCTCCGAGTTTGTCTCCTCGTTTAAAGCTTTGAGTTTTTACCGATTTTAAAGAAAAGGAGAAGTCGAGCTGTCGAGGAGGAGAGAGCAGAGTGCGAAGAGCCCGGAGTCTCTGTCAGTCAGAGCTGAATCTATCAGCATATCTGGGGGGGAGGGGGAGGGGGAGTGGTGGGGGGCGGTTCGGCTTTCATCTTAACCACATGTTGTCAGCCCACATTACAGCTGATAGAGTGTGCTGAGGTAGGTGGGCAAACAAGGTTAGGCAAGATGAAAGTGGCTCCAGATGAGGGAGAGACAGGATTTATGGATTTTCCCCCGGTCGTCCTCCGTCGGCCAAGGTCGCGACCTCCGTTAACGCGCATCGTGTTGTTAGCGTGTGCTCCGCGCCCTAAACAAACACGTGTGAATCGACTCGTGCTTTAATTTACTGTTTTTATTGCTACATACTTGTGTTCGACCTGTGATTGATCGTCCACTAATCACATTGTTTTCTTTTTCACCTTCTCTGGAAAGTTCTTTGAAGAAATTATGACAAATTTAGTTGATTAAAGTTGCAATAGGGAAATTCAATTGCTTTTTGTGTGATTCCTGTTTATGTTTTTATTTCTAAATGGTTTTTGACCCATAATTAACAGCTCCGCTATTTGTATAATATTGAAAAATCATACATGAATAAAAGAGAAAAAGACAAGTACACACTGATTGTAGTGGAGCCGACAATTTTGGCAGATTGAATAAATCAACGGAAGAATATAAATATTGTTTTGATTGTGTTATTATCCGAAGTCAAATTTGAGGGGGAAAACATGTCAAATATTTCCTGGTTCAATTTTGTGGGAATTTGCTGCGTTGGTTGTTGTTGATAGGAAACTGAATATTGTTTGGTTTTGTGCGTGTTGCTCTGACAAAACAAGCAATTTGCTGAAATCCCTCTGTGCTGGAGGAAATTGTGATTTATTTTTGTTCCACAATTTTCTGACGACAGGTTTCATCCGATGCTCGAGAACAAAAAAAAAAACATTAAGAGTTGGTTTGAAACATTTCATTTTCCAGCCAGAGCTAAAAATTATTCTTATTCCCTATGTAGCATATGGATCCCGGCTGATATCTGTTCTTTGTGAGTTTGTAAATGTTCCTTTTTTGTGTTTTTCCTCCCTCAGCACTGAAAGACGCTCGCTTTCAGCTGGTGAACTTCTCCGACAATGAGCTGCGGGTGTCACTGTCTAATGTCTCCCTGTCAGACGAGGGTCGATATGTTTGCCAGCTCTACACGGATCCCCCGCAGGAAGCCTACGCTGACATCACTGTGCTAAGTAGCTACAACACACGCACACGCAAACACACACACACACTCACAGTCGGTGTTTTTGCAGCAGGGAGGTGAAGCTTGCTAATCCGCCTTTAGACTGTGGAAAACAACACAAACTCACATGTTGAGCACCGTGGTCGACAGCTCACTGTGAAATCTGACAGAATCTCTGACAGCAACAACAGTGAAGCCGGGAGATTCAGGAACATTGTTTATTTCACGTGTTCAGTGGATCTTCACTGTTTTAACTAATATCAGCGATGTGTGTGTGTGTGGGGGGGGGGGGGGCCTCACGGGTCATATGTTCACATGTAAACTGTTAAAATACATGTGTGCAACAAGACATGTCACTCACACACGTCATCAACTTTGTGAAGATTTTCTCCTGTCTCCTGACATATTCAGTTTTCTCCTGTAAATAAGTCTCAGCTTCCTGTTTTTTCTATTTTGCAGTTACTATGTGAAAATGTGTATTTGTAAAGTTGTGAAATGAGTAATGTGTAATAAATGTAAATCACTATCCTGCTGCTACAGCACTTACATGATGTATATGCTGAATTAAGCCTTTTTTAAATCATTAATTTATTTCAAAACACTATTTTTTCAAGTAAAACTCAACAATATGAAACTATATCAAGTATATTTTGTTGTTTGACTTGTTGATAAATCTAAATATCATGACAATATGAGTCTCTTACACATCATGTTCCCTTTTTTCATTTATTCAGACTTAACAATATGTTTTTTTTACATCCCATATCTGATATTTGTTAAATATAGTTATTTATGTTTGATCGCCATCACAGGGCCTTGGATTATTACGATGATTATCCAATAAACCAAGCTTATTCCATAAAAAGAAAAGTTTTCTTTATTGTCATCTGACCTGTTCTTCATCTCCAGCGTCAGCTCTGTTTACTCAGCACATCCAGCTGAAGGTTGAGCCGCTCTACAATCTGTGTTTGGTCTGTGTCCCCCCCCCCCCCCCACTGCAGTTCCTCCAGGTAACCCCATCATCGAGGCCCGGGACGAGGTCGTGAGCGAGGGCAACGAGACAGAGATGACCTGCACCGCCATGAGCAGTAAGCCCGCCGCCACCATCAGATGGATGAAGGGCGATAAGGAGCTTCCAGGTAGGTGGGCTCCACACGTAACCAGACACACAATCCTCAGTCGGGACATTTTCTCTCTCTCTCTCTCTCGACATGAGACTGAAAATCAAAGGTAGTGTACTTTTTTTACAATCGGTCGTTCTGTACAAAGAGACACACCTCAGATTGACACACAAAAAAACATTGTGTTACTAGACCGGAGTGAAAAGTGGGCTCGATGTGTCGCCTTCGGTAAAAGAAGAAGCCGAATCCTCCTGCCTCCACTTTTCCTCTCGCTTTGACAAAACATGAAGCTGTGCATAAACTCCACATGAAAGCTGACGTGCAAACAAAAGCAGGAGAAACACAATGCACCGCACGCCGTCAGATATTCTGATTGTTGATCCTGTTCGCACGTACAATTAAAAGCAAATTCCCCTTTTATAAGCCACAGTGAACCCGTAATGTTATTCACCTGTTAAACCCCCCCTCCACGGTGCAGAATGATAAGGACATGAATCAGCTGCATGTTCAAAGTAAAGACGTCAGAAGAACGAGCCTGAGGAAAATCTTTTTTTACATCAGAAGATTAGAAAATAATAGATATTTGAAATTAGGAATAAAAGGGATTTGATCATTGACCTCCCTGCCTGCCAACCAACTGGGGTCAAAATAAAATCTGTGCATTTCTCTTTAGTTCTTTAAATTCTATAGATAATATTCCGTTAGTCACGTTAGTCACGCAGCCTCAGCTTCGCACATTCTCCCTCTCAAGTGTTGCCAAATTCCACCTTTTGCATTCATGCATGCGTCTTTAAGGTTCATATAAATTAACCATTTTTTGGGGGGGACTGCCTTCTTACTGCTCTGTGCCGGCTCTCTGCATTTAGCGCTTGTATCAATGCCAGTGCTTTTTCTTTTTTTTTAAATTGAGCTGTGGCTTTGAATAGTTTCCATTAAAGCGATGTGTATGTGCAGTGGCACTGTGACAACTTTCATGCCTTCATCAAAGGTAGCTGGGCTTCAGAAGTGTGAGCTGAGCTCAGGGGTGAACAGGCCTCCTGCCAGGCAGCTCCACCTCGGAGCCCAGATAGCGAGCTTTGTAAAGACTGTGAAACAAAGGTCCTAATCAGAAGCTGTGTGGACGGCCCTGAGCAGCTTCACCTCGCCGCTGCACCACAGCAGACCCGTACTGGTCGGCTCAAATCTAAGAATGTTCCAGTGTGCCCGGGTCAGGAACTGGTAACGATGAAGTGACGGATGACATTTGGTTAAATGGACTTCAGACCGGTGTTTACAGGGAAAGTGCTGGCGTAAGATAAAAGGCTGAAAGGATCAAAGAGCCCGATTCAGTCATGCTGCTAAAAACAGGCAATTAAGGAGAGAACCTATTTTAATGGGGCAAATGTTCGACTGTAAAGTTGCAGAAACTGACTTTAATGAACATATCGGTTGACTATTAGTTTACTGCAACATGTATTATGACAAATATTGTTTTTGGTTATCTTTGCTTACTCGAAAATTAGCATTTTAGATTTTGATTCAGGTTTGCAGAGATCATGCATCAACTAGATTCTTCTAATACGAAACTTAAATATGTTCAAGAAATTTGTTTATGCAGAAACATGAGTGTAACACAAATAGTTCACTTTATGTAAACTCCCTTGTTCTGTAAGTATTTACATTTTTCAGCTGTTAGTCACCGTATGATACAGATCCACTCCTTGTGATAGTTTCTTAAGTTTTCTGTGACATCATTCAATTTCCATAACATCAACTTTACTGAACTTTCATAATCTCTTTGTCCGAACTTTCTAACGATGCTCGATTGCTGGTTTTTAACGAGAGGCAGGAAAAATGATTTCTATAAAAGCTAAACGCTCCTCAACCCCCCCGCCCATGCTCTTGCCCCACACTTGTTAACAATGAGCTGCCGGTTACAGAAGAGGCTCGGGAACTCGTTGCAGTCGCACAATTGTTTGCCATAACACAACACTCGTGGGTACTTCACCGACTCTCACCTGTCACTACACTACGTTTTGGAGCATTTGATTTAATCCATTTTTGCCACCGGTTGAAAGGATGAGAGACTTTTAGGATCATACATTCCCTCGTTCTTTAGTGTTGTTGTTTCATCAACACACGGTTTGTGGGTCCACGACTGAGTTGTCATGTTAATGTCTATCTCTGCAGTAAACTGTAGGAAAACGACTCCACAGGTCCTTTAGCTGAACGTGCAGCAGCAGCAGATTGTGAGAATGAATCCTGCCGGGTGCTGAAAACACTGAAGACAATGGGGTGCTAGGAAATGAAAGATGGGAAGACAAAGAACGGCTCAGGGTGCCAGATCACACCGGGGCAGAATTCCTCAAATTGCCTTTGGCTGTGGCTCCTTGCCTGGTAAACTTATTTCAAATTAAAGCTCCTCGGAATTAAACTTAATTACCCAAAGGGATAATCAGGATCTTTTCATCATTCATCAATGTAAAGTAATTTAAATCCGACCATCTGTCATCTCTCAGACAAATTATCTTGCTTTTTATCTCCTCCTCTTATTTGGACACTTTATCACTAACACATTCTCCGACACTGGTATCTCCGGCTCTAAAGCTCCGGCTGGAAAATGGAGAATCCAGTAGTGAGGGTCATTCCTTTCTGATCCGGTACCATGAAAGAAAGGAAGAAGCCAGGAGATTGACTGACAGGAACCAGAACAGCCATTAGCCTCGAGTCTTATGAGACAACCACTGGGTGATTTCAAATGCCCTGGTCCTTCCCACACACAAAGACTCTACCATTGGATAAAGGGATGTCAGGGGGGAAGTGATGGAAGTGGAGAGAGACGTATATATTTGATCCAACTCGACGTTACTGCCTTCCCAGGTTAGCCGTCATGTAGCATCAAAGTGTTTGACCCAAATTTTTCGATGCTCATGTCAAACGCCAGATGAGCCAATAGGCTACAAGTAGAAAAGGTTGAGTGGAGTAACCAGGATGAACCAACCCGGGGTGGAGGAGTGTGATCACATTTCTTTATGGAGCGTTGGCTCGTTGACGTATCCTGATGTGCCAACGTGAGTGGACCCGGTGTGACGCCGACCTCTCAACAGACATTTGGATTTGAACAGAACCCCTTCATGTTCCTGTTCCAGGCCCTGGCGTGCATCTGAAGCCTCTCGTGGTCTTTATTCATGACAACCTGTTTCCTTTACGCCAGGCACATCACACAGGGGTTCTGTCGCTTTCCCAGCATTCAAAGAGGCAGCTGTCACCGCTGTGGCTGAGCGGCAGGAAGTGAGTGGGTAGAGAGCTCCCTCCAATGGGAATCCAGTTTTTAAACCTTGTCAACCTCCAGGGTGAAGTTCGCCACGTTCATTTTGTCATAGCCTTTGTTTCATCACAGCGTTACTAAGTGTTATCAGAAGAGAAGCAACGTTAGGCTGATTACTGTTGTTGTTGTTGTTGTTGTTGCTAATTAAGCTAAAGTAGCTTCGTCAAAGCTGCCGATCAGGACCTTATGTTATTAACTCATATCCGTATTCATTACCTTTGTTCATTAACACAGGATGAGTAGATGAAACAGTGTTTTATATCATAGGGGTCACATGTTGATGCATTGACCTGAAGACGTGGATTAATCCCACATTAGGTTTGTGTGTTTGAACAGAGTCAAACACACAAACAGTGGTGGGTGGAGATAGGGGGGGGGGGGGGGGCAATTTGCATATGCATATATCTCTACAAATACTAAATAAGTCCATTAAAGGATTCTTTCATTGAAAAAACGTCTAAATAGGTAATTTGGATGAACAGAGGGGAGTTTGATCGATGCCAGGAACAGCAGACTGGACGCAGCAATGTTCACATTAAGACAAATTCTCTCGTGTCCCAGCATTTCTCTTTTGTAGACTCCTCCACTTTGCTGCTTCCAGTATTTTGTTTTATCGACGTGACACAAACACACTCGTGCAACAGACTGTTCGGGAAGTAGGACAAAGGGTTGAAAAAGAATCAATCTGTCTTTGCGACTGGGGATGAGCTGTCTGCAGCCATCCTTCTTATTTTGGACGACTTGAGACGAGCTGTCCTCTTCATTGCATCTGAGAACATGTTGTCTGGTATCAGATCACTTATCGGAGGGGGGGGGGGGGACGCAGAGCTGTGTAAAAAGGTGACTGCACAGCACATCTGGCTTCATGACGCCCGATGAGTGATTCACAGTTCCTCAGTTGTCTCTGTTATTTAGACGTATTCAGCTGCTTCCCCGTCTCTCACCGCTCTCAAGGACGACTCCTCTCCCACTCCACATGTTCTGGAGGGTCAGTGGAAGAAAGACATCGTCCTTGCACTCAGGAAATAAGTCTGTGTCTTTGTCTCGGGATAATATTCCTTAAGCCTTTTCCAAAGGTTTAATCATTATTATTTTGCAAAGTTAAACTTCGAGGGTAAGTATTTAACAAAGTGCTCCCCCGAGGAACCGAGGATGCACAAAATGAAGTGTCAGCTCCAGTTAGGAGCCAATTGCTAAATATTAACTTGGGCTGTGATATTTTC
>NC_070640.1:3681473-3706531 GCF_947347685.1 Pleuronectes platessa | reverse complement strand
GCTGCGATATTTTCAAAAGCATTTTCTTTTCTGTGCAAAATCCAGTGTGAACGGCTGCAGCTTAGTTTTAATTATACGACTGGAAAACAAACACTGGATAAAATAAATGGAACCTTAAAGCAGGAAGCCAGCGAAGCAGTTACATTACCGGAGACACGTTTCTGATTAGGACCCAGTAAGAGCTGTTTGTAGTTGAAACCAGATGGAACCTGTTTACCTCTCATCACTCACGGTCTAACTGAAGACAATATAATACCAGGACCTGCAGGTATATGGGAATAACGCTGGTGTAATGACGACCATTGTTACTTTCCAGCGAAAAGAGGGGTCAGGGGTCACATCCAGCGGCTGGAGGTGTTTTCCCCCGGGTGCTTTAGTGTTCTCACAGTCTGCTCACACACATGTTGGGTCAATAGGAGACTTTAGAATTATCTGGATGGTTGTGTGTTTGTAAGTGTCCACCTTGTTACAGCCTGACAAGCGGATCAGGTTGTACTGCACCTGTCGCCCAGTATAACCAGCGATGGTTTCCTGACCCCTGTGACCCTGCACAGGATAAGTGACTGCAGGTGATGGATGGACTGGAAACCAGAGAGTCTCGTGGGAGGAGAACCTCAAATACATGAGTGAAGAAGAACCCAGACTAACTGTGTTTCCATGTGAATATCACCCGAACTGTACATGGTACATTCCCATGAATGACTTGAAGTGGCTCCTTTCACTGTGAAGGAGCTGATACACCCAAACCTGAGGGATCGGGGATGATTGCATTTCAAAACAAACACAAATATGCCATATAAAAATGTATTAATTTCAATGGGGTGGCTTGCAGAGGTGAAGTAAACACTTGAAGATCTTTTCCTTTGAGTCCGAAATCCTGCAGAGAAAATGTGTAAAAATAAATCCTTGCTGTTATTTGTTGGATCATTGCACAACAGAGTTGGTGACTGCAGGTCAACAATCATCACTTCAGCGGTTTTACTCCTTTTACTTATCACTCCACCACAGTTCCTACACAGTCTGCGTTTGGCTCATTCATATTTTAACTTGAACCCGACATGCACCCGTGTTTAAATCTCCTCGTGTCTGTTTTCTGCAGGAAAGCCCAAAGTGGAGCTGACCTACGACAAGATGTACACGGTCACCAGCCGCCTCACGTTCACCGTGAACAAGGAGGACGACGGCGTCCCTGTGATCTGCATCGTGGACCATCCGGCCGTCAAGGACTTCCAGGCACAGAAATACCTGGAGGTGCAGTGTAAGTATCTCTGCCTGGAAATAACCAAGAAGTCACGTCAGGGAGATTTACTGTTTTTTAAGTGACTCATCAGCTTTTATTTTGAACAACAGTAGGTGAGACTGTTCCATCTCCATTAATTAAATGTGCTGCCTTTCCCCAAAGTTTAGTTAACGTCAGTGTCATTGAAGGGAAATAATCTATAATGAGTAAAATGAGAAAACCGATCTGCCATTAAGTTAATTCTCCTCTTTTTTTGGGGAAATTAATAAAAGAGCTCAACAGATGAACAACTTCAAATAAACAAACTAATGATAGGTTTAATGTAACTCTGTCAGAAAGAGTAATAATATTTTACCGTTTTTAACATCTGTCATCATTATTACAATCTGGGTTATTGTTACAGCTGGTTTCCTATTACAAGACATCTTTCTGTTTCCATCTTATAGTTCTTCATCATTGATCATTATTAAAACTAGGAAATCTAACAAATACTGGTGCCGTGCCAGTTTCGGCCTGTGGTGATGCTGGTTGTGAGAGTCAGTTGTTGGGTCAGTGTTTGCTGTCTGTTGGTTTTCTGCTGCACGAACAGTGAAGGCTGAAACTGTTTAATATTAATTTAGATCGAGTTGAACAGATCCATGCAAACTTCAATCTCCTGCAGGCGAATAAGGGAACTGCACCAGAAGTAACGTAACTTAACGACACCATCACAGGGGTTAATTGTGCTGCTCATTAGTTACTTAAGTGACTAATGTGTAAAGGGTAATTTATAAAAGATTAAGTAACTAACTTTCAGCTACTCCGGCCACGTGGGGGCTGGTATTCTGGCGTTTTAAGTCTTTTTTTATTGATGTTAATAATAACATTTAGGTATTTTAACCCTCTGTAAGGCTTATATCGTTGGCTTTTCAAATGTCTGGGAGTTCTAGTGAAGAAATAAAAAACTCCTTTTGTTGAAATCTGACCTTTCTCTGTGTGAGAGCGAGAGCAAAGGGGATCTGCTCCTCTGTGGAGGCAGCGTGGCATTTTTGTGGTTCTCCGATGACGGCGCTGTGCCTCGCTGCTTCCTGCCTCCGCTGCTTCCTGTCACATGCTGCTGTCACATGCTGCTGTCACATGCTGCTGTCACATGCTGCTGTCACACTGCTGACTGGTCTGTGAGGGACGTCCCCGGTCCTGCAGTCCACCTTCTGTCCCATCACTGTCCTGAGCAGTTTGATATTACACTTGGTGCAATGTCGACTGAAGACTGTCATCGTTCATGTGTCTGTTCTTTCACGTCTCTTCTATTCTATGGCTTTATTATACGTGTGTGTCGAAAGTTATTTATTTCCAACACTCACTAGAGACTATAAATTAATTGGATTCAATTAACTGGCTGTGAACTATTGATGTCGACACACAATCCACAGTTCAGTTCCTCTCTCAGCTTTTAGGGCTAAAATTCTGACAGATTTCTGAAGCATGGACATGATATTGTTTAATTTGACTGCGTTTAATTTCAGATCACTGCCCATGTGATTTATTTAAAACCAGTATATTAACATCCAGTAATTATGACTTAAGAGAAAACATGCATGTCAGTACTGTGCATTTCCTCAAACATTAACAAGAGTCTTTGTTTACCTCATCTGCAGAAGGTAGCGGGCGTTTATTCGAAGCTGCTTTGCATCACAGGCAGTTCTTTATTTCTAATTCCCTCTGTTTGATAAGGATAATTGGTAATTTATAAAAGGAAGCTGAGTTTTAATTTCTTCCCATTTTGCCTTTTAGAAGTTACCGCATCACGCTGTTTATACGAACTCGACCTTTCCTGTCAGCATTTCAAATTAAAAGACCTGGAATGTTTCCGTGGATAGCGACCCTTCGTTATTAACGGGGCTTTTATTGTGCAACATGGTTCATCACTGTTAACTCCACAGATATGAACACAAGTACCTGCCGAGGCTAGAATAGAACTAGAACACACATTAGATGAGTAATCTACGACCACAAAGCATGTAATTAAAGTGGTAGAAATGTCCTGCCCTTTCTACGACAGGCCCCAGGAGATTATGGTCTTTGTTTGTTCATTTGTTTTAATCGACTACAGTTTTTTTTACAGTTTTTACTGAGTTTACTGGCAACATAAATATAAATGAAACTAGAAGGTCAGGCAGAGCGTGCATCTACCTCGACCAAGGGTAACGTCTCATCTCGCCATGGAAAGAAAGTGGAGTAAAAAAAAAACAAATCTGCACATTTATCTGGACCTGCTCAAATACTGGTCAAACATATCGAAACAATATTATATTTATAGCCCCTTAACCCTCATATTTGACATTTCAAAGATGCGTCCACAGCTTCTGACCATTTCCACGATATCTATATAACATCAAAAGTCTCCTCCATCTCTGGGTTTTCATTTCCACTCACTATTTTATCAACTTTATACGATCTATATCTCACAGGGGCTGAATTGACTAGCGGGGCTTTCGCTAACAGACAAGTGTCCAGTTGTAAAAATGCTTTGGGGGTGAATTCATACACCTCTACACCCCCGCTGAACACGGCCTCCCTGGTCCTTTCCCTTTAATTATCACTGAGTAACATCGTCCTCTTCATGAACCCCTCCGTTTGCATATCTGTTCCTTTTTTAGGAAATCACAAACGACAGGGCCTGCAAAGCAAAACCTGCGTTTTTCTATTTCCACTTCTTTAATTACTGATTACTGAGATAGATGAGCACGAGGCGATAGAGGATTTCCACTGAATCCCTCACTGTGTGGGCAGTGTGTGAGCGGAGTGGTGCACGTTGTGTCATAAGGAGAAGCTTAAAAGAAAAAAGCTCATTGTTGGGGA
Organism: Pleuronectes platessa; assembly: GCF_947347685.1. Taxonomy (NCBI): domain Eukaryota; kingdom Metazoa; phylum Chordata; class Actinopteri; order Pleuronectiformes; family Pleuronectidae; genus Pleuronectes; species Pleuronectes platessa. Next base: position 3,702,450 of record NC_070640.1, on the reverse strand, counting down.
ACAGCATAATTAAATAAGCCTGTGATGTTTGTGTGTATAAACAGAGTAGAAGTAGCTTTGCTCTGTTGCCTGCTTGTTTACCCTTAAGGTCAGCTGGCAGATGGATGGTGCCGTCCCGGTGCTCGCGAGGTGAGGCACGCAATAAACAGATAATCCAGTCGGCATAATGATACCGGTCCTCTTGCATACCGGAGACACTATTTCATTCCCACTTAAGACGCCGGATCCAGCTCTGCCGACGCAGGCTGTGTTTTTCTTTCTTCCACCGAGCGGAGACGAGACAGCTCCGCCATAACTACTTGAGCCAATCAAAAGCAACCTGCCGACCCGAGGCATCCGTCACGTTTATGGCGCCGCGATGACAAGGTCAGACGACGGCGTGGACAAAAGGAAAAGAGTTGCAGGACGCCGTGTAGGGCCGGCAGGAGAAACCAAAGGGCTGCTGTCTGAAGCCGTGCATGCCCAATGAGCATGAGAGCTGGCTTATCGCCCGCGTGCTGTCCATCACCGAGCCGGAGAGCCGGCCGCTGACAGGCTGTGATTTAGACAGATGGATGACCAGACATGTGCTGGTTGTTGCCGAGAAGGTCGGACAGCAGTGTGGAGCTCCACCGCCGGCTCTGAAATCATAACTCACGGCCGATCCCTCCGTCTTACGGGCTGATTAAAGATGCTGCAGCAAATTGTGCATTTGGGCCATAAAACCTGGGGAAAGAGCGGAAATAATTCATATCGGGAATTAGAGAAAAGTGTGATTACAGCATTTGAACTCAGCAGTTAATCTAGTGTGACGGGACTCAAGTCCTGAGGTTTTTATCGGCAGCGTCTAATCAAGGAAAAACCTCAAGTATATAACATTTAGTCAGAAAACCAACTCAGACTTTTTTTTCCCCCTGAATGTATTTGGAGAAATTAGAGCTGGATGAAAATCTATGATTGTTTAAGTGTACCTTTCATCAATCGTAATAAAACAAAACTCCTATAAATTGATATATATATCGGTTATGCTTTGTGAAAACCCAGTGAGGAGATATAACCCATAACCGATCCACCTCAGATCTGTTATAATTTTTGTTGTTTATCACATAAGAAGAGTTTAAACCACATCCTTCACTCTGGAGCAAAACTCGGTCCTTAAACATAACATAACATGGCATTTATTGTGATTATTATTAATATCAATATATATATATATTATTTTCACATCATCAAGTAACTTATTGAAATCAAACTTACAGGAAACATGAACATCAGTGTGATGAGAACTTGAAGAACCTAAATGAGAATCCTTGGCCATATCGCCCAGAATTGTTTTCTATAAACCCTGAAATTAATTTGTTTGAAACAAAACCATAAACATTATTTTTCAGCATAATGAGCATTCATCAATGTTTCAAAATTTTAAGCCAGTTCAGAGCTTCTGTTGCTCTTTCTTCTTTCTTAATCTTATTTCCCTGCACTGAATTTTATCTTAGAGGATGGATTGAATAAAACATAAGATTTGTGTCTATAACAATAAAGGATCATCCCTCACACCAAGATGAAAAGGGCTCTGATAACACCAGCAACAGTCGAAGGATCGGGGACAATAGAAATCACATTGTTGCAAATAGAAGCTCGGCAGCGACAGTCGAAGAGAAGCAATTATTTGTCAAAACAACATTCTTACACGTTCGCTCCAGTTGTGTTGCAACTTCATCGGGTAACGACCTCGGATGATCTCCTGGTCCTGCTCCACATCCCTCGTTCCCCAGAGCTTTCACTTGTACTCTGGTGCTAGGTTGATTTCAAATTCAATCAATCACATGTCGGTGGTCGACCCCCACACACATGAGGAGTGATTTGGCACGGTGGAGGAGCGGGTTGGGGTGAGGTTTGAGTCCACATAACACCTTCTGAGTTTCAGTCCACACTTCTCACTTCCACCGGTCGGGACTTGAACCCAGAGCAGCTGTGGTCAAGCTGAACTCCTGTTTGCTCGTCCACCAGCCGGACCTCCACGTCCTCATGCAGATGTTCAGCTCTGAGCAACACACGATAATAAAAGTATTTACAGCACAGAACCATTAGTTAGTTCAAGTTAACAAAGGTCCATATGGGATTGTGGCTACTGGGACCAGTTTGTCAAGTCAAACCCATTGGAAAAGTTTGATCATTTTTAGGTATTAGCTGAGAAAATGAATCATGACACATGTTTGCTGCACTTGGTCATAATTTGTAAGCATTGGTTTGTTTCTGAATAAATATAAAGAAGGATTTTGCGAGTTTACACTGTGAAATATAACTCCACATTCATAGACAATTCAGGAACCAATATCCATCCATCCAGGAGGATATCTTTTCCAGTAAGGTCGTCCTATCATATGAATTTATGTGTTCGTCTCCCTCTCTTTCTCCATCTCTCTCTCTCCCCCCCTTTCTCTCCCTTTCAGACAAACCGGAGGTCAAGATTGTGGTGGAATTTCCTCAGGGGCTGACCAGGGAAGGAGAGAACTTGGAGTTGACGTGTCAGGCCAAAGGCAAACCCCAGTATGTTCTACACCCTCTCTCACACACACACACACACACACAGACACACTCACAGACTCACACCACACAACACACACGTTTTAACCAATTAAAAAGGTCCAGAGGGAGGGAGAGCAGAGCTACCTGCTCACAGATGCACATTTATATATTCATGCACATATCTGGACTCTATTCCTCAGTGTGTGCATCTGCCTCGTTGCAGTCGTGTGTGAGATCCGTCCTTCACCGTTTTCCTCTTGCTGCCGAGGAGAGGTTGAACTTTTGCGGCCGCACGACGGTTGAGTTGCTTCAAAAGGAAACGTAAACATGCACATCTCACATTTCCAATATTCAGACAGGAAAGATAAACTGTTAGCTCTGCCCACAGGATGCTAGCTTCATGTTGCACTTTCACAAACTGTTACCACTGTAAAAAACATATTTACATCCGCCAAGGAGAAGGATTTCCACTAAACTTGATGAAGAAGGTTTTCCACATTTCTTTCACGTTTTCACTGATTTCTCTGGGAATCGTTTGTGGATCTTGATGAAAGCAATCAGGCTTATTTATGGGACTGAGCCTGTGAGATTTTGTGCAGCTTGGTTATATTTGAGGGGATTGTGAAGCCTTGGCGAAGGTATCAATACTAAAAAAATAAGACCCTGAAAGAACATATAATGTAGAAAAACAGAGAGCATATAACTTAGTGTTCAACCTGACAACTTCAGAATCGCTTGCATTGAATTTAAATGAAAAATGCGAGGCTACCTAATGGTAGTGCTCATTCTAAACGGAGCGGGTCTTTGCACTCGGTCACGAGCCGGGACTCTGACATTCCTCATAGTGTCAGTGCTGAATCATCCTCTGACATCAACAAGAACTTTTATTCTATTTTTACGGGAAACAGATAATCTCAAACTGTTTATGGCCCAGCTGCTCAGAGAGCATCTGTAGCCGCTCGCACCCGATAGAATATATTGCCACTGTCTCCAGATGGTATTGAGGGAGACAGGTTGAACAAAATAGGATCCTCTGTTCTTTCAATGTCTCACCGATAACAAGAGAAGTTTTCTCTTTTACTTTGACTTTGACTTTTGTTTCACTGCTGTTTCCGGTTAAAACCATTGATCAGTTTCCGATCTCTCTCGGTAAATGTTGATGCAGGCAACCGCTCAAGACTCATTTTACTTAGTTTGAGCTTCTGATGTGGGAGAAATATTTGAAATGTGTTGGATTTCCTTAAAAAAAATGGGTTGTAAACCATGACATTATATACAGTTTGTCAAACAGGACTTCCTTGGTTGTTATTTATTTATGTGTAGCCCGTGTGGCCTGTGGTGAACCTCAAGGCTCCATCCTTGGTCCTCTGTTTTTTGTTTTATTTCTATACGAAGGATATTTCTGAGCAAAACACAAAAACAGCTCTATGTGTGATAATAAATAAATCCTTGCTACAATCAATAGGTTAACAACCCAATGCAAAACACCAAGGTCTCTAAATTCTACAGCTAAATGAAAATGAATCAGAAAGTGTTATAGTTGGCTCTAGGTCGATCCAAGAAACATCAACACACCTTCAGTCATTACAAATTTCTGCTTCACAGCTTTTAACTAATTTTAGAGACAAGATCCTGTGACTTCTGCTCCTTCAGAGATGATTAGAGATGGTCCTCTTTATTATAGTTGATATTATGCAACTTTGTTATTCAATACATCTTAAACCTAATTCTTAAGCTTCCACCTCTCAAATCTAACCCTATGAAGAATGTTTCTTTTGAGCCCATTGGAGTCAGTCCATCCCTGTAACCTGCCAAACCTTACTTAAGATGTGACAGACAGGTGACTAGGTTGGATTTGGTTGTTGTTGAATAAGAAATAATATCTGGGTCCAGGAAAGTGAAACATCTCAGCCACCAACCTGAATTTGAGAGGTACAGGTTGGTGGCTGAGATCACTTCTCACCGTCTGATGGATCAGAGTGCTGCGTTGTAACAAGTGCTTCCTCGAGAGGAAAACTGCGTCTGCTGCTGAGTGACGAGTGTAACTCAGAGACCTGAGGCCGGACCATTCTGAAGGACCTCTGCTGGAAACATAATCACATAATTGAACGGTTGCTATTTTTTGTCTCTGGGACTTTCATAGGGAAAATTTGAAAACTGGCCTGTAATTATGAAATACATGAGAATTACCATGTGATATTTTGAGCTGGGGTTTAATTATCACTGTTTTATAGGCGGAAGGCAGAGAACTGAGAGGGGAATTAATAATAGCGGAGTGGGTCCTTATATGTGTTAGGTACGAATTTACCGGGATGTCATTTCAATAGGCGGGGCCAGTGTCCCTTTTTTTTGTGATGAGTGCAAATTTTCTGGAAATATAAAAGGAGACTTTGTCAGGTTGAGAGATTACGTTGATTGACTCTGGATATTCACAGATGAAGTTGATTTTTTTTTGTGATGACAGTTTGATTATTTGTGGTACAATCGTCATTTTAATTTTAGCCCATCGCCTTCATCTCTGTTATTTCGTTGATTTGAAGAGATCAGAAACCTCCTGGCTGTCACTCGTCAGTGTCTGTTATCTGTGTCTCTAAACTCAGGTGTTGTCTTTGTTTGGATGACGGCTCTTTGAAAATGAGATGTAATGGAGAGCAAATGAAACCATTAGAAGGAGCAGGAGTGAGTGGAGTCACGAGGAGCTTCCACACAAACCGTCCAGACATCACTGCAGCTGCTGTTGTTGGTATCAATCACATTAGTGTGTTGATGAGGCCGTTCCAACATGAACTGAAGAAAATAATCATTAGACGAAGCTGTGAATATTAGATTAGGATCATTATTGCGACTCTTGGGTTTTCTTTTCTGTGTGCAAGTGAATTCTAATATAGTGATACATGACAACCATAGGTTTCATTAGTGGCTGTGAAAGTAGTGAAGTATAATAGAATGTTACATAAAGGAAACGAGAGAGCTTTTGTTTTCCTAACCACAGAGAGCAGAATGGAAACACTTATATGACAGATGCTGTGCCGCTGCTAATGTAGTTTACAGTTCATTAATTAAAGCAATAATGCTTTTCATACTGTGCTTATTTTTATACAGATTTTTTCTTTTATTGTCATATATTTAATTTAATTGTAGCCTTCAGTTTTTTCCCTTATTGCTCTAGTTCCTTGAAGTTCTGTGTGTATCTTTCTCCTGGGACGTTTAACAGTTACAGGCCAAATGTGTTTCTGAAGCATGAGGAGGAGAATGAGGAGGAGGATGAAGATGTGTGTTTACAAAACAGAACCAAGGCAGGACTTTGAATCGACTTTAAACTTGACCCAAACTTAAGCTCAATCTAAAATCTAATCTCAAACTGTCCTCACTTGGCAGGAAGTTTTCTCCTTGTGAGGCTCTAAAACTCTTTATGAATCTCTGAAGGGTAGAAGTACAAAAACATGCAAATACACACACACACACGGTACCGAACATTGTGTACTTTTCTAAAATCCCTCTCCCCGCCAGCCCCCCCCCACAGTTTTCATACTTGGCATAGAGACAAGCGCTCTACCCGTATTCATTTTATAAAGATGAAAACACAATCAATACAGTGAGCCGGGAATTGGAAGTCATTTTCATTAGAGCTGCTGAGAGTTGTGCAGTCATTACCAGCAGATAGCACGGGGGGGGCCCCGGCTGCAGGCAGCCATTTGTATTCCAGTCGCCTGCCCTTCCTCTCTCCTTGCAGCCTTTCTCCGTCTATCTGCCTTCACTCCTCACAACATCCCATCCACCTACAGAAACTATCTTATTTTTTATTTTTTATTCGAGGTCATGTCTTTTCTGTGCGATGTTTGGAAAATATCTTTTCATTGAGCTCATCTGGAGAACACTTGTAACGCTCGGTGTCAAGCTTTCCACAGCAGCCGTTAAAGCACGCTGGTTGTTTGTGTTTGTTTGTTTGTTTGTGTTTGCCATTGAGCTCCAACTCCTATTTGCCTGCTCCCTCCGCACCGAATGTTTTTCGAAATGAAGGGAAACGAGTTAAACCACACACAACAGAAACACAACGAGAGAGACCATCAGCACGAGCTCAGGGGAAATAACAGGAGCTGGCGGCGGCCGTTTGCAAGTTGCAGCGGCAAAATAGAATCGTTTTGTCTTTCTCTCTTCTCCTCCGCCCTGTGTGACTCCGGGCGCCCCGAGCTCATTGTCATAAAAATGGAATCTGTCACCCCCACTGTAAACCTCCGTCAAGGTACAAAGAAGAACAAACACAGACGCTGGGTGGACGCCCACCGACAGGGAGACACTCATAAGTACACAAGCGTGGAAAGCATGTAATTTACAAGACAAAGCCACCGTACAGTTATTGTTGCTTTAACTCGACACAAAGGGAAGGATGTCATGTCTTCTTTTGTTTTTTTTTATATCCTCGCTCTTTTTAGCATCTTTTCTGGGAAGGCAGCTTAGAGGCATGTGTGCCAGGGTAAGGGAATAGACCTCAGTATTAGAAAAGGCTCAGGACGATGGAGCGAGTTCTGCTTCATCAAACATGAGGACGTGACATTGATTGACATGTTGTCTCTATCGCCTCCTAGTGGCTGTTTGAAGTGCTGATCATAAACTCTGCCACCTCCATGTTAGCAGATGGAACATGGGCAAAATTAAAAAAGGTCAAATCCACGTGAAATACATTTTTCTCATAGATGTTTTCTGACATTTTAGGAAGGACATCTCACACTGATGTATTTTTACAGCAAGTTTGGATTTCATTAGTTATAAACATGCAGCTGAGACTGACCTGCGATTGGTCGAGCACATATATGGGCGGGATGTCGATAGTGAGAGGAAGTGGAGACGTGTCATCCATCTTTAGACACAGTCTGTGGTTTAGCAGGTTTTAAAATCCTCAACATTTTCATATCTTGGGTTTTGACGAGGGGCCTCAAACTCTTTCCTCCAACCCAGAGATCTCACTGTTCCCTCTGTTCTTCTGCTTCTCAGGCCTCAGCGGGTGAACTGGATGAAGGTGGACGATGATGTGCCGTCACACGCCGTCATCACCGGTGGAGATCTCTACATCGAGAACCTGAACAAGTCGTACAACGGGACCTACCGCTGCGTGGCGTCCAACTCAGTGGGGGAGTCCTTCGACGACTACATCCTCTATGTCTATGGTACGATGAGCTAACACTCACCATCTCTTACTTTACATCTGTCTCCTTTATCTCTATCTTGTTTCTGCTTTTCTTTCTCTTCTTCTTTTGCTTTTTAACTCTTCCCTTCTTTCATCCAGATGTACACTCTTCAAGATGCACAGTTGTGTGTTTGTACACAGTTTGACTGAGTTATTCTCTTGTTTGAAAATCGCTAACCTGGCAGTTTAAACCACTTTGGAGATCAAAAGTTTAATATCAGTTTGTTGGAGGATTGTGACATGAACATTAAAACCAGATTTGTCAAAAGATCGAGCTTGAAATTAGGTATTTAGAAGATTTGTGTGTTGCAAGCAGACAACACACTCACACAATCCAGACTGTTGTGTTTCAGTACAGGTGCAGAGTGTCTTTATCTTGCCACTCATGTATTTAATTGCCATGGGTAATCATACAGTATGTGGTTAGGTCTAAGATTAGACTCGACTCCATCAGCCCCCATGAGTCACTGCCTTTCATTTGGAATATATGGATTCACTCAGTAAGTCACAATATGGCCTCAGATGCAGCATCAAACATCTCCTGTGCTTGGACCATTGACTCTGCTAAAGTGAGAACTTCTTATCCACATGAACCTAAATAGAAAACCAAGCTGGTGATTAAACCAATGCACCCCCGACAGAAGCTTGTGCCAAGGCGAACCCCTGATCTCTATAAATTGGAATTAGCCACCACACACAACGCAATACTGAGCAAATGTGTGAAAAAGAATAATGAATGTTATATATCTATTTCCAGCGTATGCACAAAACGCACCACAAGCTTGATCATGAGGAGATATTGGTAGAAGTTGACATAAAGTATTCAGATTTCAAATCGCCCTAAAAGTCAGTGTTCCCTCCACAAACCTGGGTTTCTCTTTTAAGCTGCTTCCACCAAACTTCTACCGGGTTTATTTATTACTGTAACCGAGCTTCCATCCTCTTTTCCCTCCCCACGGATCTCTCTGGCCCTCATAAGCATTATCTAAATATGCTTTTATGCTGTTGATACCAGTAGCATTTTCTCCCCCAGAGCAGAGCATTAGACTCCTAATGTGGTAATTTTCCCTCGGCCAAAACGACTTCACTTTCACTTCTGGGACACCCCGATCCCACAGAGAAATTATCTGGGCTGCTATTGTCAGAGGGAATTAGCCGAAGTGAGCAGAGTAGTTTTTTTTACGTCGGGGGGGATGGAATGGATGCTAACGGACACCAGCTGAATGGATGTTATTTACAGCGGAGAGAGCTGATGTGCTAATGATGAGTGCAATAAAGCAACAGAGCAGCTTCCTGCCACCTGCTCTGGAAGAGCTGCTAGTTTAAACCCACAGTGGAGGGGCTGTGACTATATTCTGTTTTTCATCTGTGCAGGAATCACTTTGACACGTAGATCTTTGGGTTGACAGATCCCAGCACCTGATAGACAGGAAGTTATCTGCTTATTACTTTTATCTGAAGTGATGCTAGGTAGAACATCTTGTATGTCTGTAGTCCTTTAGTCAGGAAATTGGTATTTAATCTAGAAGATGTGCAGAATCATTGTGTTAGAATCAGAGACGGCTTGCAAAGGGATTTTCTGATTAATACGTATCGGCCATATATGACGGCTTCTCTATTTCTGATCCTCTGCTAATTTAAAACCATTGTGCTCTGTGTATAGCCGGACTTCATTTTTTTTAATTCCAACTGAGATGTTTTGCATTCACACTGATCCTCTGAAACGCTGCTGACAACTGCAATTGTGCTCCAGCTCGTGGTTCGTGCTGCGGTTGAAGACGAGTCGTCCAAATCCTGTCCAAGCCCACCTGTCACAACAGGTCCGCGCTGACAGGCTGCCTGCTCAGGGCTTTATACAAAATATACACGTTGTATTTTAAGAAACCAGGAGAATACATGACGCTGGCAATGATTTATGAATGCAGAGATTAATAAATCCATGAAACAGGCTCATCTGGGACAAAAGAGCTGTCGTTACAACCAGTAGTCTGATGTGTCAGCCAATAAGCAAGGTCCGGAATCTTATGAAATGGAAGATCCAAGAAAGTTTAAGGTTAAATATGTAGGTTATGGAGTCGGGATGAGATGAGAAGTGTAATTTTTAAGTGACGGAGAGGACAAAGGTGTGTGTGTGGTCTAGGTATTGCTCATGTTGTGGGGACCTGAATCTATTTACATGTTATGGAAGTTTGTTGTTTTCCTCATGGGGACAAAAAAGCAAGTGCTAAAAATGTCGAGCGTTAAATTTTAAGATTAAGGCACGCCCACTTTTGCATTTATTCCCCCACTTAACTCTGTCCTATCAAAATGCAGTTTTTTAATTTCCAAAAAATATATTTTAAAAATTAAGAGTAAGAGGTGTTTTCAGGGTTTGAACGAGGTTAAGTTCAGGTTAAGGTGAAAGGAGAATGAAGAAAAGTTAACACAATGTCCTCTGAAGTCATAGAGATTCCTCTGTGTGTGTGTGCATGTCTGTGTGTGTGTGTATGCAAATGTGTTTCTAATCAGATCAATTACAGCCCACATTAAAGTGTCTGATAAGAGCAGCTCAGTCACTTCAAGCCGGCGTATTGCCGACAGTTGCTTGATCCACACAGTGTAACTTTGCTCGAAGATGCCGATGAACGCTCCGGTAGTTGTCGCCGACTTTCTGCCCCAAAGAACCAGATCCCAATGATGTGGGCTGCAAGTTGCCCCCGTCTCATCCGCCCACACGTGCCCCCACGGCGACAGACACACAAAGACAACCATGGTAATGCAACACGTGGACGACTAAAAAGCCTTGCACCTTAAAAAAAAAACGCCACCATTAGAGCCACAGGAGGGCTCCATCCTTTTAGAGCCGCTCTTTTGATGACTTTGATGTGTCTGTGGCCCCCACACAACTAATGTCCGCTGTAATTCAACAGCAAATCATGAACCAGCCTCCGCCTTGCTAATGGGAAGACAGGATGTTGTGGCTGAGTTGATTCTCCCATTATGTTCCAGACGCCTCCTCCACACACACATGTATATACACCGCCCCTTGCTCGTATGACACCACTGTCCTTAGTGCACCATTAACCTAAACAGAAGCTGAAGGAAAGCATGTGCCTAGAAACAAACAGGCTCCCTAGAAAGAACACCACTATGTACTCTCACACTCAGCTGTGTAATATAGGATCCTTTCACAGCTAATGTATTGAGTCGGGGTCCCCGAGGGCCTCCGGCTGAACTCTGGTGGGGTTTGTTTGAGGTGTTAAAAGCAAAATGGACCATTTACAGGATCTTGTGTATGTCCACTTCCTCCCTCTCTGCAGCTATGAAGCCAAAATATACCGGGTACAGAAGGTGCCATCTTGTTTTTACAGCATCGAATAAAAACCACCTAAAGTCAAATTTGATTTGTGTCCACGTCCCACATCCTCCAGGGGGCGATCAAGACACTTTGGCCTCATTTGTTTTGGAGCCATTCATCTTTATGTGCCGACTATATCTATAATATAGTTACAAAATCCTCTGTTATGTCCCGTTTCTGTCTTTTAATCACCGTTGATGATTTGTGAGATCTGCGCTCAATGCAGTAACTTCTGCTTTCAGTTTTCAGCATTCGATTCCCCCCCACTTGGCTCCATGTTACAAATCTTTCCTACTAAGTCATTATCAACTTAAACGGCCTAGAACGACAATAAGAGGCAATAAGGTCTCAGGTTTTCCTCCTTCGTCCGGAACCAAACAGACCAAACCCCCTTTGGGACTATCTAAAGTGAATCAAGGAGTTTGGTGAAGAACGAGGTCCATTAAGATTTAACCATGATCCCTCCCAGCAGTGATGGGAAGTGATGAAATAGTGATGAAGAGCAAACGTCAGTCGAAACTTTGTCAAAACTTTCCAGCAGAAGAAAGAAATAATAGAAAATCCTGCATGTTCGTATAACGGTCAACTTTTAATTTACTAAACAAAATCAACACAAGCTCCCAGACTGAACATTAGAGCTGTGTAACTTAATGATGAAGTCCCCCCCCCCCCCCCTCCCCCCCCTCCCCCGGCTCAATGCTCGACAGCCAGAACAAATGCAGCCTCCTCCAGCCTCCCCTCTAATGCATCCGATTCCAGGGTATTGTGACCCTAAGTGATGGAGAACACCACGAGCCTGGCTGACACTAACAATGTTACCAGAGAGAAAAAGAATGTGGTGTGCAAAGCTCCGGCTCTCACTGCCGCTCTTACTTCACAGGGTAAAAAAACACAACCATCGGGGGGGGGGGGGGGGGGTTCCCTCTCGCGGTCGAGTGAGACCCGGCGCCGAGGGGTTTGAAGTTGTTTACAGGCCGACGCTTAGCCAATAACCGAGTCTCTCTCTTCCAGCCGGCTCCTTCGCCACCACAGGATGTTACCCTGTTGCTCTCAGTCATCTTCATACTTACTTTACACTTCTCCACCCGTTGGAAACACACGGGAGTCGCTTCAGAAATCACCGTCAGCGCCTTTTAAGTGGCATCTCCATCTCGTCTTCCGGAGGAGCAAAGTGTCCTGAAACATTCCGTGTGTAAGTGCCTCGCGTTTGCGGTAATTGCACTTGAGTGGAAGTGAAATTGCTGTGTTATGAGGAGGGTGTGGGGGGGGGGGGAGAGGGGGGAGTAACTCATCACGCCCAAAAACAAATTTGCGAGGAGGTGTTTGAATTCAGTCTGTGTGATATCGAATTCAATAATTTCTCTGATACACTTGAGCCCAGGTTTTATTTTGAGACTCTGCAGTGAATTAAAAGGTCTGAGATACATTAAAGCTCAGTAAAAACTTATTTGAAACAAAAACAATGAATGGAAAGTAAAAAAAAATTATATTTGTATCCAAACAGGCAGCTGATTATTCTATCTTGTTATTATCATTTATCTTTTAGTAGCCTTTATTGGACCAGGTTTGTCCCAAAGTAGTAAACAGACACAGATTATTAATATTTAAACACTTGCACACAAACACTGGACTGAGCTTCAAAACTTGGTCAAGTATTTAACTTGCCTGAAAAACAAAAACCTAAAAACCTTCTTTCACAAAATTTTGTCCAGACTTTTCAAACAACAAATCACAAAATGTCCACAGAACTGAGATCGCCAATCCCAGTTTGACCGATTCCCATTTGTTTGAAACTGAACGGGCCGACCAAGATGGCTGCTTTTGAGCTGGAGAGAGAACTCTGTTGAATTAGCTTGTTTGCATTTGGAATTCGAGCTACACCCTCTCACAGAGTTGAAAATATCACCAGCTCAGATCCTGACAGGGAATAACAGGGAAAAACTCGTTAGGCAGGTAGAAGTTTCAAAAGTAATTTATTGCAAACATGGAAAAAAAAAGGCCCTGGGATGAAGGGGCGAGAGCTGGGATGTCCAGGCAGAGTGGCAGCCTGGTAATGGGTTCGATGAAGCGGAGCGGGCGAGTCTGGGAGACGGGCGGAGTTGGACTGGGAATGGCAGATGTGGCTGAGGAGGACAGGCGGACTGGAGCTGAATCCAAACAGGCTGCAGACGAGGACGGAGACGGACGCCGCTCGACGGCAGGTTGAGCAGCTGCCGCTATCTGAGGGAGAGGGAGGGAGAGGGAGAGGGAGAGAGGGAGAGAGGGAGAGAGAGGGAGAGAGAGGGAGAGAGAGAGAAAAAAGAGCAGGAGGGAGGAAACCACTGGGTCAAGAAAAACAGGCGAGAGGAAATAGACTGTGGCCGTCTCGATTTACTGTACTGTTACACGGAACAATCTGGCAAAGACCGGGGGGGTCTGGGTTTAGAGAGATGCACCAGGTAACAACACTCAGCGCCAGACACACACAGACACACACAGACACACACACACACACGGAAGGAAATGAAGACAGAGCAATGGGGGAAATAAAACGAAGAGAAAATAGGTAGAAACAGACCAGAGGACCAAAAAATAAGAAGAAGGAAAACAAATGAACAATATTGTTTGTCAGTGTATCAGGTCGGGGGGGGGGGGGGCGACTGGGTCGCAGCACGACGCAAGGCAGCATCGAACACGTCGTTCAACACCTACACTGATCTGAGTCACGCTCACGTACATTGCCATGCAGAATTATGCATCACTTATTGTTGAGAAATGAGAAGATGTGCAGCTCAGACGTCTACGATGAGCAAGAATGTGTGTTTTTGATTCTCAACATGAAACTGGGATTCATAAAGACTGATGGAAAAAGGTGATCTGATCTGTTTAGCGTCAAAAGACAAATGTTTGGTTTTCAGTGTTCACTCACTATCAGAGTCAAGTGGTAAACAGCCACTTTATCATATTCTAGATACATGTATGACATCAGCTAATTCCAGACTTTATTGTCCCCTTCTGAGATACTTTGTTTTCATTTTAATTTCACCTCTTAAAAGTATAAAATGTAAATTAAGACAGACGATGTATCTTTACTTCCTCCCACTATCAAAAAATGAAGCTCAATTATGTTGGATGTGAAAACACCGCCCTCTTGGAGCCGTGCACTCGTCAGTCTCAGCTGTCAATCATTACGTTTCACAATTTTTATAGCATCAAATTACAAATTAAAACCAAACATATCGGAAACATGAACACTTCAAATGACAAAAACCATCTTTGAGAATAATTACATTTATGTGTACTTTAAATAATCCATCTGCAAACATGGAGGAAGCAGGGTTTATATGACCTATACTGAAGCAAGCCACCAGGGGGCAATCAAGATGCTTTGGCTTCACTTTTGTTGAGCTGTCATGTCGTCGATCTTTACATTATTTCTGGGGAAATTCCCAGAAAACGTAAAAAATCTCATAATATTAAAGAAATTAACTAATTACTGGATCAGATCACTTTAATGGAACCAGCTCTAAACGTCAATGGGTGTTCTGCCCTTTTTGCACAGTCCTGCTGTGAAGTATGAAAAATATGAAAACTAAAAAATCACAACAATAGAATAACCTTAGCCCTTTATAGTTTATAGAAATAGATTTGAGATGGGTCCATTTCCCACTTGCTAACATGAGGCTGGTTGTATCTCAAATTAGATTACAGATTAAAAAATGTCTTTATTGAGATTACGATGCAGCTTCATGCTAATTTAAAGAGGCAGGTTGTGTCTCTCTGTTTAAAACAGGAAACCAGTGTCACCAGTACGTTTACGCGACTCATTCGATGAACTCCCCTCGCTCGCCGTGTCTCTCTGAGCTTCTTGAAATCCGGCTCCGTGCGCTCGGACTAGAAAACACTGATTCACAGACCTCATCAGTAAACAAGGCCCGGTGACTCAGTGGGAGGGAAAACACAATCTGCCTGTCACATTTGAAAGTCAATGAGCTCCACTGTTTCTTTGATACATCACATAGGCAATCCACTAGAAGAAGGGAAGGGTGGTGTGTATGCGTGTGTGTGTGTGTGTGTGTTTGTATTGTGTTGGCTTGGGGGGGGGGGGGGGGGCAGATGGACTGTACAATCAGACAATACCAACACTCTTTCTTTTAATCTGTTTATTTCTTCTTCTCCAATGTTAAGTTTTTAATGAGTTGTTGACACTGATGATCTCAAACATCTGCTGGACGCTCACTGTTCATGATGGGATAAAAACCAATTAGACAGCACCGCCCCCCCCCCCCCCCCCCCGAGCTGGAGTCCACTGGCTCTGGAGCGGGTGTGAAACTCATCAGCTCCCGGCTTCGTCTGCCAGCCGACTTCCCGACGGATCGTGTCTCTTCCGCCTTTTGTCTCCACATTGGTCCCGAACAGCCCTTTTTGAATTAGTCAAGGTTGTTTGTTATTTTTTTTTTAAAAGGAGCTGCTGATGGTTGATGGATTGAAAACATACTGTACAACCGGTGGAGTTGTTTGAAAACGGACCCAGATCACCTGAAGGCCACGATTTGCATTTTTAAAATCTGCTTCAGGCTGAGTTTCTGAGCGGCTTCACGGTCTCCTCTGCCTTGTGGGTGTGTTATTTGATTCAGGGAGATTTTTTTTTTTACTGTGAAAGGACTTTTGTAGTGACTGTCAACATCTAATGCCCTCGGGGAAGACGACTTTGAAATGATAAAAACAACCGCTGGTGCCCTTAGGGAGGACATTACAAACAGCAGGGGGACTTCAATCATCTCTTTGCATTTTGAATTTGCTTTCATTGTTGAGCTGTGTTTGCTTGAAACAGTAGTAATCGTATTGCTCCTGGTCAGTTTGGAGAATGAGTGTGATGCTGGTGTCATTTTGTAAAGAGCAAAACCGTACTATTTATTAATTTGTTTGTGGATTATTGACTCTATTTCGATTTATTTTCCAATTTAAAAAAAATGTGAATCACACCCTGCGCTCCGTGTTTGGTCCCTGTCCCATCTGCTAACATGAAGAAGGCCCTACTGCAGCCGGCCATCAGGTGGCGATCAAGAGGTTTTGGCTTCACTTTTTGTGAGCTGTCATGTCGTCCATCTTTATATGTTGTCCATGGTTCAAACATAATTTTGGAGACTGTAAAGCATGAATGTTTTTTCTGTACTTTGGCCCTAGATGCTGTTGGCTCCAGTCTTCCTGGCATGTCCCTCGGGATCCGCATTATTGATAAAGAATGGATGGACGTTGATAATTTCCAGCGGTTTTTGAGGGGGAAATCACCTCAAAGTAAACTCAAGTAGCTGCAGTAACAGTGATGGAGGGGGGAAGAGCAAGAGTGTGGCTCATTAATGATTTCCCCAAAAAATTAAGCTATTTGTCAAAGAGGGACAGGATCTAACAGGTTGTGGCTAAATATCTGTTCTTATCTTTTCATGGGTTTTTTTCTTTTACAATTCCAAAGACATCTAATACCTCCTCCTACTCATCACTAGATTTACTGTCCGCTGGTTTGGTCCAGTTTTCTGTTAGAATTGAGCTAGAAATCATTCAATGGTAGATTCCACTGTGCCAGACATCTCAAGGCCTGTTGTTTTTTAAAGCAGACTCCTGACTCTGACGCTGTGGCCTCAGCTTTTAAAGAAAAGCCATTTTGGCTCATGGAATGCTGATTGAGAATGAGTGTGCAGATTTCCTGTGTGTTTCCATTTGCCTGCAGATGACTATTGTAGAGCAGCTGCAGTTTTAGAAACCAAAACATTGATATCGTGACATTCAGCATTTAAAGATAAGGAAAGTCATAACTGCTGCAGTATTATCACCAGTGCCCCCTGCAGGAAATGAGTGGAATAGCTGCATTGTTTTCTGTTTCTCTTAGATATATTCACAATGTGTACAACCAGTTAAACAGCGTCCCTCCTGCCTCCTTAGATTCCCTCTCCTCCCTTCTCTCTGTCCACACACATTTCCTTTCCTCACCTTCTTATAACAGCCTATTTCATTAAGGGGCCGAGCAGCCTTTCTCCTTATCGACAGCCAGAAATTACTTCTTTTTTTTCCCCGGCACCTTTTAATAACCCCAACAGGTTTTGCAGCCCGTTCCCAGGCAATCAGAGCAGCATGGGAGGTTTCTAACCAGGCAGCATTGCCAGCGGCCTCATATCAGTGCAGCCCTGCCACTTCAACAGGGAAAATGTCACTTTTGATATCTCCCCCCTGGTCATTGTCAGGGTGGGGAGTCGAACCCGGCTAATGAAGGAAAAGGGGAAACACTGTGGGAGGAAAAACGGACCCAGCTTGATGCTCTTTGTTTATTTTATGTTTTTTCATTTCTATGCCTCAGCGGCAGTGACAGCGATGGTTAGAGGCGTTATGCTTCCTGCTCGTGCTTCGGTCCAGCCCACTCTCATGAGGTAATTTCTTCAGATTAGGTTTGTACGTTCACATGGACTCGGGGATGGAGATGATAACAATTTACTGGTGAAAGCTCAAGGTCAATATAACCTCACAAAACATGTTTTTGAACAGAATCCATTAGTCCACATGCTAATTATGACATAATACACCTAATACCTTTATTAAAATACCTTTATAAAATGTCCTTAGTCTCCACTACATCTTGTTGGGTTGTCCCTATGTTCTCATAGTCACTTATCTCGGAGGAATGTCTGGATGGACCGAAGGATGACCTGATTTTGTCCGTCAAAGGTTAAAGGTCAAGGTCACTGATGGTTTTTTAATACAACTCAAGCATCCATATGCAAATTATGACAAAAGAAATAGCTTTTTATTAAATTATCTTGAAGATCCATACGTACACCAGTGGATTATATTTGGAACGTGCATCCACATGGATTGATGGACACACTGATCAGGTTTTGTTGGTCAAAACGTTAAAGATCAAGGTCACTGTTACTGTTTTGGGCCATAACTCAAGAATTCATATGTTAGCTTCAATATTGTTTTTGGGATATCTCTCTCTCTCTCCGTATTTCTATCCGTGCGGTTAATATATACGTCTTTCTATCTCGATATCTCAGGAACACCAGGGGGCACAAATGTCCACTTGACCTCCGGGATGAACCTATGAATTTTGTTGTTGAAAGGTCACAGTCTCTATAACTTCAGCCATAACTCATTCATACGCCAACTCTGACAAGATACACTCAAAAACTTTCCTCTTCCTTCCTTCCTTCCTTCCTTCATCTTATTTCCTCTTCCAAAGACTTTACTACATATCTTCACTGACTCTGAACACACATGGATGTAAACTGCAACTTGACTGATATGACATATAATGTGGTAACTATATGTTTATCATTTCATTCCCTGTGTTTTCATCTACTGCCATTTATCGTCTCGTTATGTTTGAGTTCATACGTCACATTTGATTTTTCCTTCATCCTCTTAAACTCGAGGAGGAGAGGCGTTTGTGTTTGTGGAGACGGCTCGCTGCAGAACCATGACAGCTTAAGCTCAACAGCAGCACGTGTTCCTCATTAGACTCTTAATCACTTCTAACCACCGTGTGCTCGCCGGCGGAGCGAGAGTCTCGCGTGGCAGCGTGAAGCCGGTGAATCGACGGAGACACGAGGGAAAGTTCCCGACACGATCCTTGATCATCGGCCCGAGACGGGGTGATGTGTTGACGTGTCACCGATGTGTGTACAGTATTTAATGTGCTGTCACCCGGCTAATTCATCAGAAGCTCCGCAGCCGATCTCAAACCCTCACGATGAGCTGCTGGTCGTGGATCAACCAGCGATACCATCGCTTCCCAGTGACTTTACTTTATGTTCATGGTTTTTTTTTTTTTTTACTCATTTGTCCCCCCCACCCCCCCACCCCACCCCCACCCCTGTGCCTGTCATGTATTTGTCCTCATCCAGATGCTCCCACCACCACCCCTATACCCACCACAGCCACCACCACCACCATCATCACCACCACCATCTCCTCCCCCGAAGCCAATCAAGGTACAGTATCAACCCCTCACACAACCTGTTTATCTGTGTGTTTGTGTGTGTGTGTGTGTGTGGGCTCCCTCACCCACAGCGCCCCCCCCCCCCCCCCCCCCCGACTCCATCTATCTCCATCTCCACGACACGGCAGCAGTCACATCCGCGGGCTTGTTTTCTCACCCTGTGGTCGAGGTCACCCAGGTCTGTCACAGCTTCTGCAGTAGATTCTAAATGTTATCACCGTTTAACGGGTGGAAATGAATGAGTCGCATCACACGGGCAAATTCTCCCCTCCTCGCTTATTCCTGTAATGAGTTTTAAATAAGACTTGAACCGGGGGGAGCTTGGTCATTTTACGCTTAATTTCACGTTCACTGATGAAAAGCTGGAGATGCCGGAAAGTTCAGGAAAAGCTGGTAAGTGGATATTGTGTTGAGATTGTTTTGTCACGAGGTCAGAAACAAACATTTCACACTCAGACATACTGCAGCTCTGTGGGAAATGCGACTCAGAGAGTGAGACGTGAACTTTATCACAGATCTAATGACTTTGAATTTTTACCGGAGCCAACTAGTTCCCTCTGTTTCCAGTTTTATGCTAAGCTAGGCTAATGATGCCTTGATTTCACTATCCCTCTGTGTAATCGTCCGATGATGGTTTGACCTCTGGGGGCAGCGGCCGATGTTTTTGGGGCTTCTGGTGTAGACGGCAGATATCAGGGGCCATGACTCCATCTTTCAGTCTGAATCGTTTCTTTCATCACACAAGTCGTGAGGCAGTGATTCTCTTTCTAGGTGTTTTAGGTCCAGACGACATTTTAGGCTCCTCTCTATCGACAGCCATCTGCATATGAGGGCAGATAAATGAAAAAGCAGAAAGCTGATGCATTTCGGTCGATGTGTTCCACCTCTTTTGTTCCGCGATGCTCAAACGTGATTGGTCAAACTGGAAGAGGACACCAGAAGTTCCAGTCCAGACATTTTGTCCCTCACCCATAGAATCTCACAAAAAGCAGCTTATTGTGCAGATGAGGTTCATGCGGTCTTTTAAAAAACTTGTCTGAGGATGTTTCAAGTCTTTTTCTGAACTTTTAAAACTTTCGGTGTCACGGTCGAACATTATGATCCACAAGCTCAAATCAAATGCACAAAATGTTCTGTAAAATATTGGTTAACATGGAAACTTGATGGATGAAAATAGACTTTGGTGGAATTTATACGACCTCATCTATCACAGTCAGGAATTATGAGTAATTACAGCGCTCGGCGGCACAAAGTGATTTTATGATATGCCCCCATGAGTTTCTCTGGTTTTTCAAACGTGTGGGAGTGGGGGGTTGGGGGGGTGGTGGTGCAGTTGTTGAGAGGACAACCATAGGCCAGACTTTTGCGTGTCGTCAATACTGTTTATTCACGGCTTGCTTTCCAGATATACTTTCAAACAGGACTTTGTTTTTCTTCTCAAACTGAACACGAAAATCCAAGCAAATAGTAAAAAAGGCCATATATGATGAAACAATGGTTAATAATGGATCCTTGATTATTGTTCTTCAACATCTACTCCCAAATAATATGAAACTAATTTGTTGTTTGTTAAATAAAACACTATTATAGATCAGAGGTGGACTGAGGGAAGCAGCAGCAACAACCGAACAAGAGCTTTCTGAAAATTAGAGCCCATTTCAGAAAATAAGCTGAAATATGTATTAGGCTCGTTCAGCCACAGAACTCAGAGCTGTTGTGAATGTAAATCTCCGAAGGGGCTCAGATACAAAACATCTCTTTATGCCTGGAAACTCAGAAAATCAGCCTGAGCTCCGAAAAAACGCAATCAAAGCCTCCCTGACAGACCACTCGATGGGAACAAATCTCACGAGGCTGTCAGAAATCACAGGCATTGAGCTTGATTATGCCATCTGATTGGATTAAAGAGAATACCTATCTGTGCGGGCTGATTGATAGCTCCTCTGCCTCGGATCAAGGAGAGCGGAGCCGGCAC